>NW_004949152.1:993280-1022214 GCF_000317375.1 Microtus ochrogaster | reverse complement strand
CTGTGTCCATGGGGGTGACACACTATGTCCATGGATGGTGACATACTATGTCCATGGATAGTAACACACTATGTCCATGGATGGTGACACACTATGTCCATGGATAGTAACACACTATGTCCATGGATGGTGACATGCCGGCCATGGGGGGTGACACACTATGTTCATGGATGAAAAACTAATAATGTAGAGCTATCACTTCTCAATTCAATTTGAATCAGTTTCAACCAAACTAAGTTTTTTGTACAATCAAAAAGGTTAATTGGATAAAATAAAAATATATTGGCTAAATTATCACATGTTTGTTGCTAAACATTAGCTCTCAGGAAATTTTAAAAATTTATCTGTTAAGCAGATGATTAAGACTTTTGAATATCTTGTAAAAAATAGGATAAAAGTGATAGACTACTGGGAAAACATACACCACATTTATTAATAAATCACTAAAAGACTAGTACCAGAACAAACAAGCAGTGGAGAACATCATTGCTAAGAGAAATATGCTAATTCATTTTAGAGAAATCATTTAACTATTCAAGAAAAAAGATTGATGCCTATTTTATATAAAATACTATAAATTCAAAAATCAAGAATTGCACATAGAAAGGGAAGAAAAAATTGATCCGAAAATTAAATAGCTGTGTTTCTGAGGTCATATGCTGTAGTCAGACTTTCTTTTGTCTACCAGCTCACATGGAGACGTAATATTAATTATGAAAGCTTGGCCTTTTTAGCTTAGACTTTTTTCCCAACTACCACTTATAACTTGAATTAACCCATCTTTATTAATCTTCATTTTGCCATGTGGCTGTTTGCACTAATTACAGTAATACATCATAACACAGTATACAACTATCCCACAATAAAATGCAAATCAAACCACCAGGAATGATTGGCGGGTCAGGCATGAAAACCAAACATACAGAAGCATAATGGTGTCTTTAAAAGTAATTCAACCCAAAAGTTCCAAGTCAAATTAGTCAGGATGCAGAATAGTAACCTCTAAAGAATTACTACCTTCTAAGTCTGAAGAATGGCTTGCAAATCAGTAAGTAAAAGCGAAATCTTCATAAACAAAGAGCCCAAATCCCAAGCAACTGTACACAAGAAACAAAGACGGTGTGGTGATGCTCATCTGAAATCCCACATTTTGCAGATAGAAGTAGAAGATTGACAGCTAAAGCCCAGCTTTACCTTCATACCCTGTAACAAGCAACAATAAATACTTATTGACTAGGCACACTAAGGGTGAGTTTTGACATCAGTAATAAAGAAACCCAGTTTAGGGACGAGATGGCTCTAGGTTAAAAGCACAGACTGCTCTTGTAGAGGACTGCAGTTCAGTTCACCTAGTGGGGAGCTCACAATTGCCTCTAACTACAGCTTCAGGGGGAATCCTACACCTTGGAGCTCTACAGGCACCTGTGCTCGTGTACACGTATGTGCACGCACATACACACACACATACACTAACGCATTGTTTCCTTCAGTCAAACAGGTACAAGCTGAAAATAACAAGGTTTTAAATGGCTAAATATGTCAAGTATGACCTCCCAACAGGAGGGCAGCACCCTCCAAGGGCTCACACAGCGGAGAGCACTCATGACACAGAGCGGGAAGAAAGCAAGGCTCAGACAACACAAGAAGATCCTTGGGAAATGACAATGTCCTCGGGGATCTTGCCTGGAAGATAAGTGGATCAGGGATTTTGTTTATCACCCATTCTAGCACATTCTTAATTTCCAACCAAAAGAAAATTGGTTTTGTACTTTTTCTTTACTTTTTAAAAAACCGACACAAATATATAAGCATTGTAAAATTACCCTGCTGAAGGTCGGCACCCAGCATGTCTTTCTCCCGTCTTTAGAAAGAAAGGGTGAGTTTTCATTCATCCAGAAATTTATGTATTTATATTTGTGAGTGTACATGGCAATTGTCTTGTTGGCAGAATCATGAGAAAGTTGCTACAGGGAATAAGAAGCGAGTGGGCAGGGCATGTCATTACATCTCTTATACCTGAAACGGAGAGCAAGGCCCTTTCCTTATTTCAGTATAAAACCATTCCCCTTATCTTTTAAATTACCCCCTTAAAAAAAACCTGCAGTGGAAAACATTGGGGGGGATGACAAGAAAAGGGAATGAACAGCTCAAATAAATGAAAAGCCAAATATCCTCTGCCCACTGTCACACGAGAAAATGTTGAGCACACTGCCACTGGTGGTCTTTATTGGCATGTGAAGCATAGCATCCGGGTCAGGGAGTTAGGGTGGGGTATGAACCTGAGATAAGGGGGGGGGGGCCGCGGGAAAGCCTGGCACCATGCTGCGGGGAGCATCTGGAGCCGGCAGGGTCTGCTCCTTGCCTGCCAGGGTTATACAGCAGGTGAGGGCCAACCCTAGGAAGCTGTAATCCCGGTCCGTTTTACTACTAGCTGGAGGAATGACCTTTGGTGAGATCTGGTCCTTGTTCTATCCTGCAACTAGATTTTTCTTACAGAAAATAAATTAAAAAGGTGTGACCTTGCTGAAGGCTTGGGAGAAAATGAGGTACACTTGTCACCAGCAGAGAAGCCTATTTGTCCAATTTGAAAGGCTGCTGCTCAGCTCTGATTAGAAGTTAAGATAAAGGCCGGAATGAAAAGACGAGGGACATTTCCAAGGGAGGAAATTAAAGAGCTACATTGGGAGCCTTTCAGTAGTACAGTGGGCTTTTTGTCTGGCGTTTTATCGGGGCCCATCAGCCACACCTTGTCCCTGGGCTTCTAGCTCCCTCTCCTCCAGGACACAAAAGGCTGCCTTGTAGGGAGAGAGGATGAGAAGCCCCCTAGAAGATAGCCATCAGCGGCGCCCAACCTCCGCTAGGCTGGGGGATAGGTCGCAGCAAGGAAAGTGACCCACCCAAAACCCAAACCCCGTGTCAAAAGACTCAAAGTCATTTCAAGTCCACTCAGGGGAGCCGCTCGGCAGTTTCCGCCCTTCCTTGCTGATAAACACACCGCCTCTCGGCGAATTTCTCTAGAAATTCTCAATAAATGGGCACCGAAATGTCTATACTTTCATAAGTCAGCAACAATTCTCACCTCAGAAAAGACCAAAGCAAAGCAAAAGCCCAGTTCAGCCCCCTATGTAGTCTATCGGCATCTGTTGTGCCCCAGCATGGCCTGCAACCTGAAAAGCTATAGAGGGGTGGGAAAGGGAGCCAAGTGGAACGGCCGTGCTTTTCCTGCCTGACCTCAGTTTAAACCACATTCTGTATTCTCCTTACAAACAGACAGCCTGAAGAACAGCTGGGTGGGTCAGACTGGGAACTATCTAGAATTCAGTGTCATGGGTCACCTTTCTTGTCGTACTGCCCTTTCTTCCCTTCCACAGCTCAACCTTCTCCGCTCTTCTCCCTGCACGCCCTCTTCCCAGCAAACCCTTCTTCCCAGCTCCTGGCTGTCTCCGCCATTAGCTCCTTCATTTGCTTTAAGATCATCTTTTTAGCATCTTGAGAACCGGCTTGTGTGATGAGTGGCCCTGGCCTTCTGAGCATTGGTGGAAGGAAGGAACCAACTACAGGGAAAACCAACAGGACGGATGTCCTCCTGCTTCCTCCCCGAAACGCATGCGCAGGCGAGGGACCAGACCGTGAGTTCAGGTGCCTCCATCTGGACCTATCTTTTGGCAAGAGGGAATCCAAGATGGAGGAGGGCTAAAAGCCAAGCCGCAGTGGAGAGGTGCAGGGTCACCTGGGATGACCTGCAAAGCCTTGCCACTGGCTGTCCCCAGGCTGCCCACTGTTATACGGCTTACTGCGTCCCTCTCGCCAGAGGCCCTTGGCTTCCGTCCAGTTTGCAGTCCTGCTCCTCAAGCTCTCTGTAGAAGCTGGAGTCTGCACACTGTTCCCAACGAATTCTTTTCCCTCTAAAGTTAGCAACTGTTCGCTATGGCGCTTGTCACTCAGAACGCCCACAATACACATTCTTTCGAGGCACGGCACACTCTCCCAGCTCCATAAAAAAAATTAAAAGGCTATCCGCTTAGAATATATTTCTCCCTCCTCTCCTGTGATCCAAATGGTGTTCTTTCGCTTAACAACTGTTTATTTATCATGAGCTAGGTCCTTCGACTTGGTGCCAGTGATCAGAAGACAGGCGACATGGGACATTTTTCTGAGCCACGGGAGCATCACCATGTGACAGCAAATGATAGGCAGGTGGTAGGCCTTGGCAGACGGGAGAGGGCCCCCAGAGGAAAGCACCGAATCTCCATCCCAAGACTGAGGAAGGGATTCTCTAGTGACTATCTGAGCACTAAGTGGGAGTGAGTTGGAAGTGTAAGGAGGCAGCGGGCATAGTTGATAGAAGCTGACGGCAGATTCTACAGTCAAGGGTCAAGAAGAAAAAGAAGGGCTGGGGCCAAAAGCACAATGTGAAGATGAAGAATTTGTCCCAGCAGGGACGACACAGGGGACTTGGGGAGAAATGGACTGTGTTAAGGTTAAAACTCTACCTTCCACTGGCAGACAGTGATGGCTACCCCACAGGTGGTGCGGTGGGGATGTCTGTCTTTCGCAGGGTCCTGCTCCATGACCTCTAGGTTCATCGGAAAACTCACGATAACTTTAGTTTCTGTGTCTTAAGTCCTGAGAAGCCCCCAGAAGGCAGAAACCCTATCTTTTCACTGTGAGCCTGTGGGGGTCCAGTGCCTATTTGTGGAGTGGAGTTCCCTTCATGCCCTAAACTTCCTTCCCTATGTACACAGAGAGTAGTGCCTGGTGCATCGTTTGTCCTCAGTGTCTGTCCCCAGCATGACCTCTGGTCTCTGCAGGTTCTCCAAGCACTGATATCCTGTGAGAATAGCATGGTCCTCAAGCGCCGAGATTTACCAAGAAAGATTGAGCTTCACGCAGTGAGGGCTAACACTGAGTTGAGAATGACTGCACTCTCAATGACGTGCGCCATGACACTTTGGAAAAGTAAGGCATATTAGTAGGACTCCCCAGTGCACCTGCTTCTCATCCTGGCTGTATAACCGGGACCTTGGATTGCCATTTATCTGCACAACTAACGTTTTGTCTCCGGACTCTGGTTTACCTATTGAAATATCCCTTACCTACTTATACCTCACTCCATCCCAAAGATCAGGAGATCACTGCGTTGTCTGTGCTTGCCCACTGAGTTTAAAGAAAGTGATCTAGATAAACAAAAAGCTCAAGGGGCTAGTGGGAGGCCGGCTTCTAAGCAAGATCACCATTCTGTGACAAAGTAGGACCACCAATGGCCATACCCCCTACACACAAGAGCGCGCGCGCGCAAACACTCACACACACACACACTCAGTAAGCATATATTAATAGTAGAAAGTAAGGTTGTATGATGTTTTCAAGAACACATTTATACACCTATCGACACCAGTCTTGTCTCCTGTAATTCCAGCAAAGCCTTCTCTGCACACAAAGAGCTAAGGCATGCACATTTCAGGGTGGCAATCTGGAAGTTCATGTTCCATAGCTAAGCTATGAGGCCAGTAGGAAGTATGGTGAGGGAATCCATAGACCTGAAGGAATAAACCAGAGCCCAGAGAGAAATGGGATGAAAACCAAGCAAAGCCCAGCAAATAAGCCACCCGCCACTCTGCTCCCTCCAGAATCCCATGAAAGTTTAGGAGGGCCCTGGCCTCTCCCCAGGCCTGGGATTTGCTCCTCAGAGACAGGATTCCTCGGCTAACATCTGGGTGAGAGTAGAAAGCCACAATTGGAGGGGTCAGAGCTTCTGGATCCTTCCAACACTAACATTCCAGCCAAGCCCCTTACAAACAGTTAAACAATAATTGCCTAACAATTTTCGTCTTGAGACTATCATTTGAAGAAAAGAACTCAGCCCCTCAGCACATTTTTCCCTGCAAATACCCTCTCTAAATAAATGTACCGCACAGTATGGCTTGTCCAGGAAAACAACTTGTCTGTTGAACGAAGCCCAAAAGTCTTATGTCAGCAAAACCATTCCCGGGCCTGACCTTACTAGATTTGTATTATTTAGCATTCTGAATGTGCTCAGTGCTTGGCTGCGTGCAAGATGGAGGAGGGGATGCTACCAGTGTACCAGGAAGCCAATCATGAGGAACGCCACACCTTAAAACTTCTGGTGACAAGGGAACCCTTACCACGCCCGCAGAATACCACTAACCTAACCGTAAGCAGTCACAGCCTCCAGCACGAACTGCGGCTGGCCGGGCTGCAGACAGGGGCTACGGCAGTGACCCCTACCCCCACCTGACACTACTCTTGGAAGTCCTTCAGGTTCACCTTCCATTTCGGCTCCAGAGGGAAGACACTTGGTGTGCCAGAGCCCTGAAGAACAAGGTTTCCCTTGTCACTGGCTCCCGGGTTTTGCCCTTGTCTGGGTCTTACTTTGTAACCGAGAGTCAGTTCTAGAACCTTGGTTTCTCCCCAGGAATAATAGGCTGAGTAGCCTGAGCCCAGTGTGCTTTGGATGGGAAATGTTCAAGAATGCTAATACTGAAGATGTTACAGTGTGTGCGTGTGTGTGTGTGTGCGTGTGTGTGTGTGTGTGTGTGTGTGTGTGGTGCAGAAATGGGGAAGAGATAGTTATCTTGCAGATTAGATCCAAGTCCAAAAGGAAATCTACTGATATCTCATTCACACTTCATACACAGATTTTATACAAAATTTTTAGCGTATCTGTGTTTTGACTCTTAAACTATCCCATGAGGTCAGGTATAGAATTTTCTGCTTGTGAGACCATTCAACACTGGGAAGCTTTTGGTTTTCAGCTGGGTACCTATAATCCCAGCACTCTGGACTTTGAAGCAGAAGAATCAAGAGTTTAAGGCCAGTAGCTGGAATGCTACTGTAAGAAATCCATAATAGAGAGCAATAAGGAACCCCACAGCGTAAGAGGCAGAGCAAAGAGGATGGAGAGAAATCTCAGTCAAATCAGTACTAACCTGGAGGCATACAGATAGAAGAGGTGGAGGCAGGGACAGGGCTGGTTTCCCTGTTCAGTCCTTATGGCCACTCTGTGTCAAGGTGCCATGGAAAGTCATGGCATTCAGCTCAGCGGTCCTCAAACTCTGCCCTTTATACTAGAGTAAGTCCAGGGTGAATCCAGTGAGCCTACCCCAAGCTCACTTCATTTCTCTGTCTCCTTACTGTTTCTTGGACCACACAGTAGAGAGACCAGTACCTTCCACAAGCATTGGGGAGGTGGAAGTGCCAGCTCCCTGGGCTTTTCCTCACTGCCTCTTGCTGCCCTTTTCTCCTGATCATGTCTAGATGCCCTCAAGCTCCTTCTGAGGTGCCCCAGGGCCTCTTTTCCTATCCAAGCACACTCCTTGTATTGTTTCTTACAAGGGGACTCCTCAGATGAAACCTGGTGCCTAAGTATTTTCTCCACTTGGTGAGTGGGGGACCGTCTGGGAGCGTCTGGGTTGTAGAAAGTAACACAAACTTAGGAAAGTGGAAATTGAGGCAGTTTGTGATTCCCCCTGTTTCTTTAGAACCGAATATTCATTGCCTTTTCTTTGCTCTGACCATGAACTTGACAGAAGCATCTTAAAGAAGGATTTGGGCTCATTATTTCCAGACCTTTCAGTCCACCACGGCGATGGGAAGGTCACAGCAGAGCTGGCGGTGGCGAAAGGTTGAGACACTCCACATCACAGTAACCCAAGATGCAGAGGGCACACAGGAGCCTGGGGCCTAGACATCACCTTCCAAGCTCTGTTTCTAGTAGCTCACTCTCAATAGAGAGGCCCCTCATCCTGAAGGCTACACAACACCCCCAAAACAACGCCACCCTGGGGCCAAGCATTCAATCATGAGCCTGTGGGGACATTGCAGTTTCAAATTGTAGCAAACCTCCTTCATCAAATCAAGGCTTTTGTTGTTTAATTCCAGTCTCTTAGTGTTAAGACCTCCATGCAAATTGAATATCCAGAAATTTCCCTAACATTCCCATCATCCCTCCTCCAGACACCTGCGCTCACTTCTCTTCTTAGGGCTCTATTGTTAAAATAGCAATGCGACTGACCTCAAATGACCGTGAAAGGACACTTTGGACACTTGTCTGACAGTGGATAACATGTATCAGGCCCGGACACAGCCTTCTCAGCCCTCAGGGATTAGTCAAATGCACTGCAAGTCAACGCCTTAGCCACCATCCTTCATGCTGGCGCTAACTTATTTGAACAAGGCTGGAGGTTTGCTTGCTCTGACCCAGAGGTGGAGTCAGACGCTGCTGGGGTTCGTTTCCTATCCTCAGTTTTCTTTGTTGAGAACATTAAGCAAAAGATTTGTGGAGGGAAAGAAGGCAAAAATGAGGTGAGAAAAATGAAAGGCTGCCTCTCTCTGAGCACCCGGTAGACCCCAGATATTACGGCTGCTCATTCCTGAAATGGGTAGCACCTCCAGCAAGCGGATTGGATTGGCTTTTTCCATTCACTCTGTAATGAAGCCGTTTTTGAGGTCTGTAACTTTGCTTTCCTACAGGGGCTCTGAAACTTTTGTGTGCCTGTGATGCTCATTCTCCTTCCGCTAAGCTTTTCTTTCAGACCCAATTTTGGATATTCTAATTGCAAAGTCTGGTTCAAATTTCTAAAACACTCTCTCATAATTATCACCAAACAAATGCAGCAATTCTGAAAAGCCCAAACATGTGTCACATTAATTCTCTCCAGTAACATACTTTCATTTCTCTTGGACTCTAAGCAAAACGGACCATAAGCAACGTGTTTGATAAAATGACAGGTGGAATTCCATCCAATTAAGACATAAATATTTTTCCAGAGGCTAAACTCGCTGCAAAATACTAATCCTCACTCAACACATCTTTACATGTCTTTGGCAGAACACCTGTCTAGAACTGTTAACACTAAATATTTTGGGAGCTCTGGACTTCAAAGACATCCCTGCAAACGTCAGGCGTTGTTAAAATGTTGAAGTAATTTTGGTTAAATGCTTCTGTGACAACTGTCGGACTTGATTTGTTTTAGCTGAATACATTTGGAATATTGCTCAGAATCTGTGAGTTGGTCATTTGCCAAGAGATGAGAATTGGGCCAAAGTCTAAAGAATTACACGCATCAAAGAATTGTGGGTGGGTGGGGGGAGGGAATGGAAGAACTCTTTGGGTATTTTAAAAATGCAATTTATCTTGTAGGTTTCAAACTTCAAAAGAACGTTCTTACCAGTTGATGACACTTAGAGCAAAATTGCAAAAGTGTCCAGTAGAAGCCATTCTGATTCATGGCCAAGTCCATCTGGATAGAGTTGCACCTCAAATTCCTCAGGGATGAAGGATAATAGGACAAGGCACAGTGATAAAACTCATGCTGTAGGAGCTGGAGAGGTGTCTCCACAGTTAAGAGCTTGTGCCGTTCTTGGAAGGGACCTATGTTTGGTTCTCAGCACCCATATTAGCAGGCTCACAACTGTCCCTAACTGTCGCTGCAGGAGATCTTATGACCTTTTCTGGCCTCCATACCTATCCACATGCACACATGCACGCATATGCACACACACGTGCATGCACACATGTTCACACACTCACACAAACACAATGAAAAAATAAAGAATAAATCTTCAATAAAAGGAAAACCACTGATGAAACAATGCGAGAATAGGATGTTTTCTGAGAATTTCTAGTAATCCTGTTATCATGTGCCTACATTGACTGCTCACAGGAGATGTGTTAGTGAGCATTCTTCCCAACCCTGTTCTTCCCACCACATAGCCCTCCTCTTTAGACAGGCAAATTGAGGCTCAGAGATCTAAGCCTGACTAAGTTGACTAATGCATGTGGTACCCACTGCAGAGACCTTAGAAGGGTGGGTGACAGGAAGAAGGTACTTTTGAAACATCTCACTTTGAGATAGGAGAGAGAGAGGGAGAAAACATCTAAGGTAGAGAGAGGTCAGAAGGTGGAAGTAAAACCAAACGAGTAATTACTGTCAATAGTTATTACGCTAAGCACTTTACATGTATTATTTATTATTGTAGTTCCTATTATTAGCACATTATAGATGAAATCTCTGAAGAGCTTGCCCACATTAAACAGCTAGCAATTAGTAGACTCAAGACTTGAGGTCTACCTTTGTAACTCCAAAATCCTTCTTCTTGGCAGAACAGTGGGCTCCCTTCCAGTGTTTCTAACTAGATTGTGTCTCTGTCCCTTGAGTGGAAACAGGCGCCATCACAGCTTAGGGACCCTCAAGGAAGACCAGGATGATCATCAAGGATGGTGAGTCTAGGAATTTCCCATAGAACTCCCAAGTTTTGTCCCATCATCTGCACAAGATCCCTTGTTATTTTCCTAGTGCGTATCAGCATATTGACTATACATAGCGATGGCTTCCATTGTGACATTTTCATACAGGTGCATAATATATTTTGCTCATCTTCAGCCCGTTTCTGTTTCTTGCTGCCTCCACCACCCAACTTTTTAATTAATCAGTGCCTTGACTCTCCCCAATCAGTTTGGCTGAATTAGTTCTAATGCAACCAAACGAGTTCGTTTGGGTTGTTTGTAGGAGGGTCTTAATATGGCTGGCAGTCAGAGCTATGTCACAGGATAGTTTCCAGATTGCTTGACAAGCTTTAGCCTCCTCTGAGACTCTTGGAGGCTGGCTGAGGACTGTTCATGCCCAACAGCTTCTGGACTACCGTGTTTTGATTGAGTAGCACTAGGTAGGTCCAGGTCCTGCCCCGCAACCATCACTCCGTGTCTGAATTGAACAAAACCAGTGTGGCGTATGGTTCTTCTCCCTTAGCAGAATCTGAGCAAGGAGGGTGTTTCTCAGCTATCTTCAAGAAAACTGTTCTCCTAGGAGTGGTTTAGTCTGATAGATGTCCACAATTCCTCTGGGCCAGACCAAATGTGCTGGTTATCTAGCCAGCTCTGCGTCACAGGTGCACCTAGCTGTGTGAGGAAATGGTTTCCTGACTGGTCTCTAAGAGACGTGGATTGAAAAAATAAAAAGGATCCAGGGTCTGTGACAAAGTTGCCCCACAAAGCAGCAAGTCAAGTGATGCGCCCCCCCCCCCACACACACCTCATCTCTCTCAGATGCTAGGGTGCTCTGGGGCTGGACTCCATTTAAAAAGGACACAAAGAGGCAGAGGCAGCAATGTAGGGAAATCATTTTAGATGCAGATACCGGTTCCACAGTCTTCTAAGAGCTGATGATGCAGATGGAAGCCTATGACGTGTTTTTCGAGAGAAATCGCATTAGGCTGCAGGAAGATACTTCAATGATTATTAAATGAGTTTCATTAAATCCCAAATTGTAGCCAGAAGGGATCTTTAAATCAAACGCAGGCGTGCTGGCAGTGCTCTGAGTCTCTCCATGTCCCTTTACCTTTCCCTACCTTCTGGGCAGTGCCTGGTGCTTACAGCACGGTAGGAAATGCACAAACCCCGTCAAGGGACACTGCAGCTTCAATAAAATAAGCAGGATCCCAGAACTTTCAAAGAAAGAACGCCCTCAAAAGCTGCAAAATATTCATGTTTAGGTGTGTGTGCGTGCATGTGTGTGTCCGTGTGCGTGTGTGTGCATGTGTGTGTGTGCGTGTGTGTGCATGTGCGTGTGTGTGTGGTGTGTGTGTGTGCTGGGTAAGAAGAGTAGAAACACACTACCGTCGTTTGAACCTCCTCTTCTCTCCTCCCTCATCCTTTCTCCTCTCCTCCCTTTCTTCACTCTTTCTAATTTTGTTGAAAGTCCCCCTTGGTAGACCGCCAAGCCCAGAGCAATAATGAGAGCTAAAAATCTTTTTAAGTGCCTCCCACCAGGGCGATAGGGTAGGAATCCCAGCTGAGGTCATTCAAGCCCCTTGCGGAGGGAGCTGGTTCCTTGAAACTTGAAACTACCAGCGCTATCACTTCAAGGGAAGAGGCCTAAGAGGATTAAGGTGAGTGTCCCTCCTAAGAGCTGGGAAAACAAAGCTCATGTTTTAGCATTACAAAGGAGGGTGCATTTACACGGGTTCTGCAGGAGGCAAGCTTCGCACAGACTTCAAGATTGGGGTGGCTGAGGAGGGGCTCTGAGCACACACGCACACACACACAAAGCAAATTGGAGGCTGTGGTGATGGAAGACACACATTCCTGCAAGATTACCCACTGTTTCCAAAGACCCAGGATGTAATTGAGGTTAACCCCGAAGGGACTGGGAAGAGCACAGAAGGTAGAACCTCATTAGACTGGATTTACCATGTGTACTTGTGATTGGACAAACTGGGACCCCTCCCCTTTTATAAGAACAGTGGGCTGCTGTAGGGTGACTCTCTGCCCAGTCAGTGGAGCCAGCTGGGGAACTCCTTCTTCCATAGAAACCAACTTCCAAAATGGCTCCAAGGTGGAATAAGTGACTACCCTCTCCCCAAATCTGTCTCCCAAGAAACTGGATTCAGCCAATGCTGAAACATACACAGAAATAAACTAGAGGCTGTGACCACATTTGCACGTCAAAAGGAGTCTATGAACTTTTGAAAACTGGACATATCTGCAGCTTCAAGATCCATGTGTGGAAGTTTCTGCAGGTGACAGTGACCTTTGTGGGGTCCAGTGTCCCTCAACTCACTGGGCGACAATGGGGCACTTAGTATAGTAAACTGTATATTCAAATCAAGAAATGGGTGACTCATCTCTACCTGTCCTCCTTATCCAGAACAGAAAGAAGTACGAAGCCCCAGGAGCTCAGAGCGACTTCTAAGACCGCTTTCATGACAGGGATAGGAAGACCTTGAATTAAGAGATTTGCCTTGCTCTTCCATTTTAAAACATGTGGTAAGAATGCTAGGAGACAGGTACCTTTTAACATTTTGAGAATGTGCACTCATCTGCCACAAGGTTAGTCAAGAAAACTAAGACCTTCCTCCTAGAGCTAGGAAACTCCAGAATACTCCAGAAATTCTCTCTAGTCGGTTTCCATTTCTGAGCAAGTCCCTTGGGATGTGAGGAATCTAAGCTCCAGTACTGATCTCACCAGGACCTTCCCCAGTGGCCTGCCACCAGTGAGATGGGAAAATGAGAGAATCATATTTGTTTTGTACCATGCAGTAAAGAAAAAGAGAGGACAAGTTTGTCAGGTGTTGTGAATATCAGGTCCCTTCTCACAGAAAGTTCCTGGAGTGTGGATCTAAACATGATCGAATCTGGAAGAGATTAGAAAAACCCCTACAGAGAAGTCAGAAGTGAGAAGAAAACCTGTAGGGCTCCTCTCTCTCTCTCTCTCTCTCTCTCTCTCTCTCTCTCTCTCTCTCTCTCTCACACACACACACACACACACACACACAGAGGCTGTAGGGCTCCCCTCTTCCCCATCCCCCCCACATACGCACAGCCTGTCACTGATGTAAACCTCTTGGACAACATAGAAAATGAAGCACTCACTTTACTTCTTCAGTTGAAGAGGGAGGGAGCTTTATGCTAAATTCAACCCCCCCAAACCAACATGGCTAGGGTTTGATCCTAGGAGACATGAACTTCTCCTGCATCTTGGGCCTGTCTGGTATGTAGACCAAGCCTACTCTGGCAATTGTGCAGAGCTGTTCATAGCAAGAGTCCACCACGCCCATGAATGGCACCCTAAGTGAGTCATAGGTTGGATCCACTCTCCACAAATACCGACTCCCCACCCTGCCCCCATACAACATTGGTACCATGTTAAAGAAGTCGCTGCAGTTTCCAAAAGGAATTCCACAAGCAAGGAATTTCCTTTGTTTATCTCTTCCAGGTCATGGACAGCCCCAACACAGCTCTTAGAACAAGGGCCTGTCTCTTAAAGACAGTGGTCACTCCTGAAAGACCAGATTCCATAGCCCGGAGAGAGCAAGATATACTTAGCTGTAGTTATCCCTGGGACAGAGAGGTTAGAAGCTGTCTGTACCATGCCCTAATGCAGACTCTGCTTCATGTTCTTAACCAGTATCCTCATGTGCTTTTCTTACATGGGCTAGCTTGATCTAAATCACATGATATGAAACTACCCACCAGCCCTTGCAAACTGTATAAAGGTCTGATGTCTTCTTTGTTCTAGGGATTTGCTCTTGGGTTTCTCTTTAAAGGGCTTCCTCTGGCCTCACCCCATCCCTCCCCACCCCTTGACATCCCTCTCATGGTGGCTAGTTCTCTCTCCTTATCTGTCTTATTTATGAAGCCCCTCCTCAGGTTTTTTTGTTTTGTTTTTTTGAGATAGGATTTCTCTGTGTGGTACTGGCTGTCCTGGAACTCACTCTGTAGACTGGGCTGGCCTTTCAGAGATCTACCTGCCTCTGCTTCCCGGAGTGTTGGAATTAAAGGAATGTGCCACCAGCAGCCAGTCTCCCATAAAAGAACCTCCAAACAAGCTCTCCTAAGGTTTTAAAGGGAAGCTTCTCTCCTTAAGGGCCCCAGCATGCTTGACTCTGCCATTTTCTGTCCAATGTTCTCCCTTCTACCTCCAGGCCCGATCAGGACCTTGAGGCCCTTTCTCCTAATAAAACACATTTTCTGGAGGGAATTGCACATCAGCCTTTATTACCTGGAAAACTGCTGCTGCTTTTAAAGATATTTTTATTATTATTTGAATTACCTATATATGTGTGCCTATGTGTGGATATGTATATCTGTGTATAGATGCCCATGAAGCTCAGAGGAGGCCATCAGAGCATCCTGAGAAGAATGTACAGGCAGTTTGAAGCTGAGAAACCACACAAGGTCTTCTGAAAGAGTAGGAAGTGTTCCTAACTGCTCAGCCATCCCTCCAGATCTAGGTTTTCTTTTTCCCAACCATTACTTGTTTATTTATTATACTTAAACGTCCTGAGGATGTTCTGAATCTCCTCTAGTTATTTGATGAGGGGACCCAGAGTAGCTGCGAATTCCTCTAGGATTTGCTTCCAAATAACAGAGAACAGATATGTCATCCCATGGTGGGTGATGCCCTTGACCAAAGCCATTCCCCGCCATTCTTTATCCTTGCAAGCCAGACCCTCCTCAGACACTTCTGAACAAATGCTTCAACAAGGCTGCCTCAACCATGTGGACACTGCCCTGGGGCTGGCTTTGGGCTAAGGCGAGCTTTGCAAAGAGACAAATACAAGTTTAGAGCCAGTATTTCAGGGCACAGCTACTTCTCATACAGCATCCTTTGGCCCAGAAGGGCTGCTGGAGAAACAGATGGAAGCTGCTCTTACTTCGGTAGGTTTCCTGCCTCCACTGACTGTCACTTCCCAGGAAGCACAGCTGTGTACTCTCCCATCAGAGCTGGTGCCACATGCCATGTGGCCATGTGGTCTTCGCCTGCTTGCCTCAGTGTTTTCCAGTTTAAGTGTAGCTTAGTACAGTTGAAGCCCTACAGTGAGAGCTCACAGTTGTTCCTCTTCTAGGTGGAAAAAGAACCTCAGCCAAGGATAAATATGTGTTCCTGGGGTGACCCAAAGGATGGCTTAGCTCATATTTTCATCCCTTCTTGCATTTGGGGCATAGAACACTTCTGACCTCATTGATTTGAGGCCAGGCCATGGAACTTGTTTGCTGTGGAAAAGACTGGTGGACTTTAGACTTCTAGAAGCCTTCTATTTCTTCCTGGGCTTTAGCCTTGCGGTTGCTTCTTCATTCATGATCCAAAGAGCATGTGGGCAACCATGGTCCAATGAGGCAAGTTGCAGCCAACCTGCAGCAGTAGGTAAGGCCGTGAGTGACAGATCAGTACCCGAGCTGGGGAGGGCTGGCTGGCCACATCCTCGCTGTCACCTTTCAAAGTCAAGATCTTATTTTATTCTCAGAAGTAATGACTTTTATCATTCATGGTTTTTTGGAGGAAAAAGAAATCTTGATAGTTCAATTTAAAACTTTTACCCAATCAAGCCTGATTTTTCAAAACTAGAAAGCATATCGGAAGAAATCCATTCCTTTTGGTGGGTTTTCATTTCAGCCCTAGTCCGTACCGTGTCCCAGAACGGGCCTGTCCTCCCGCTCTTCTCTCGTGGTTGGCACTAATTAGTAGTCTGTTACAGTTGCATTCCACTCCTGACGGCTCTGGATGGAACTTTTTCATCCCGTGCCATCTCCCAGCAGTTCTAACCTTTCGACTTCTCACTCTGGCGCGGTTTAATTTGTAATCAAAATTACACACTAATGAAAGAACACACGGCTTGTTTTAATGGGATGATTTGCTTGTTTGCTTCAAAAATGATGCCAATTTGCCATTTTACCAAATTCATGTTTTCTTCTTCTTCTTTTTTTTTAAAAAAATGCAAGCTACCTCTTCACTGTTACAATTCTAAATGAGACGTCTCCTGGACTTGTTGCATACAATTAAATCGCAACAAAAGGAAGCCAAGGCCATTCCACTTTCCATAGGCAGTAATTATTCTTTAACTATTGGAATCCAGCGTCCCTCAGGAGCCAATTACGGAAAAAGCTCTCATCACACATAGGAAACACACAAACAAATCCTTCAAGCACAAAGAAAATGCCCAGCATCAGAGAGCAACGTCCAGAAAGCCCTACCAATCAGCTGGCCCGGCTAATTGTGACTCTGACTTTTTGGAGTGACTGTGTTAGGTAATTATAGCACCCATTCATAGCGTGAATGGCGCAGCTTTTGAATGGCTCTAATAGAGATCTTGTTGCAAGAAGAAAAAAATGTTCTAAGAGACATGATACAAAAAATAAATCATACTGTAACAACCTGAGAGGAATGTGGGAGGCGTTTGAAATAGAAAACATTTCATTTATCACATTACATATATTTAATAGGCCTGACTGCGTGTGTCACATGGAAATGCCAAAGGAGGCAGTCAGTCAGCGCGGGTTTTATATGAGCCACCCAATCCTACTTTAACCCATCTCAGACATGTAGACTGCGGACCATAAAGCATTGCTTTGAGTCACATGAGAATTGTATTAGATAAATGGGGCATATTCAAAACTAGGAGATAGAATACATTATGAAGGAATTAAAGTCAAAATTACGTACACAAAATAATAAGTGCTCTACTCGCTGATAAATATATTTCTATATCTCTTTCTATATTGGCATCTTCAAGCCCTGTTCGCATTTATAAAGATTATAAAACTAATAAACTGTCTCATATAGTCGTGGGGAGGCACATTGTCGCAGCTTTTTCAGAGGACCATGGATCAGTAACTGTCAAAATAATCAAATGCACGTCCCCTTTGACCTAGCCATTTCTGTTGCAGAATTCTTGACTTGCAGATGGCCTTGTGGCGTATGAATGCTTGAGAGTAGCATCTAAAAACCATTATGACACTGGCAAAACAGAAGCCAATGAAAATAGTGTATGATGTCATCACTTTTCCTTGAATAAATCTATACAACAGGATAACAATATGACTACTCAAATCAGAAATGGGAGAGTAGGGAGGGGTTCTATGTCTTAAGGGAAAGAAATACGTCATAGCAGGATAGGTACTTGGACCCCAATTTTGTATTCTAAAAGTATTACTTATAATAGCTCGGGTAAGTGCTTATACAGATGTCGATTAGAATCTGAGCACATGTATACACTAGGTATCACTCAACATTACCTTCAAGGCAATGTGCTGCTAGGCAACTCTTTATTGTTCAAAGGTCATAGGTGCATTCAATGTTCTAGTGTCCTACTCATATAGGCTACAGGGTATTTATAGCTGATTGGTCCTGCAAACCTGCAACATGTTGCCTCACTGAATATGTTAGGTAATGTAGCACTTTCGAGGTACATACATACTTAAACAGATCTAAGCATGTCTGTTTATAGCAACTTCGCCACAAACATGAGCACTGCCTTGTAGGTGTAAGACACTCCACGGCCTTACCATCTCACAAGACAATTGACGAGCATGTAATTCATCGCTGATAGGAACATGGGAATGTGGCCCGGGATGGTGTATTTGAGGGTGGGTGGGCAGACAGACACGGGTGGAGATACACATGAGAGTGCCAGCTGCTCTTTCTTCAGGGAAATGACACCGCTGGAGTGTGAAGGAGATTGCTGGTCATATCTAAACGAAGGAGTTTGGTTTGACTATGATGCCATGGCCACAGACAAAGTTATTGTAACCTGCAGCTTGTCAATCCCCTACCCTAATGGTCCAAGCCAGTCTCCACAGCTCTACATCACACCTATATGCTCCTGACTCTCAACTTCAAGTTCCCAGCCTCCACCCTTGCATCCAACCTGGGTTAGAGGGGGCAGGTCAGGCGCTGAGCTCTTCTGAGGAAACTCACAGTCTAGGACTGCTGAGTCACACATGGGAGTGAACTTACCTTACAAAGGACAACAAAGGAAGGCAATTCTGACCTTAACACTATCAGCTACCAAAAAAAGGCATCAGGAAGAGGCTGAGGTACAGAAATGAGAAGGGGATCAAAACACAAGGGGAGACTGAGCTTCTCCCGAGGCAAGGCAAACCTGCATGGGTGTATTAATCAGCCTTCTCTTTGCTGATTGAAGTCCAGAGGGAAAGCTAGTTGAGGGAGAAAAGGCTAATTTTGGCTCACAGTTCAGAAGACTGGAGCCCATCATGGTGGAGAGGGCACGGCTGTCCGAGAGGTTCGGTCTATGGTCACAACCAGGAAGTGGAGAATGCCCATGCTCAGTTTGCTTTTTCATGTTTATCCCACGTAGGAAGCCAGGCCATTGATGGAGCCTTGAACAGCTGGGATGAGTCTTCACAGCTCAGCTGAGTGGCTCCGGGAATGCCTTCACAGATACTCCGGAGAGCCATCTCCTTGGTGGTTGCAAACCCCATCAAACCGACAGTGAAGATGTGAGCGTGTGCTCTGTGTGTAGTGCTTGACCAGAGGACACTGTAGTCTTCCATTGCTGTGTGACCTCTGAGCGTAAGTCCAGCGATTCACAGTCCTCTTTGCTCAGTGTTGCCGTGGGCCAGACACTGAGATTTGGCCCAGCTGGGCTCTGTTTAGGTTCTTCGGAGGCTGAAGCCAAGGGTCAATTAGGCTGGTCTCCTTGTGGTTGCTGACAGGGAAGGGAAAGCCTGTCATGGCTCCTTATCGTTCCTCAAATGAGGTGCTCTTGTTTATCCTTCCATAAACTTCTTTATCCCCTCCACAAATGCTCCCACAGAGTGTCAGCTCACTCCTTCAAGTAAGGTGGGACCAAACTCTGAGAAGAAAATCTTTCTTTATAAATGCTCACCCAGGGCGACTTCACCGACTGATTCCAAAGCAACCGATCAGTACCTAAGCCCTTGCATCATTTCCTCTCACACTCACACAGAGGGAACCTCACGGGTGTGTGCAGCAGAGCCCACTGTGTATCTGCCTAATGTGAGGGATCAAAGGATCCAAAGGGTATTCCTGGGGGGGGGGAGGTGAAAGTGTTCACTGATAGGACAGAGGCTGCAGCGAGGAGACTGCGGGTCTCTGAGACACAGGCTAAGAGCGGGCGCAGAAGATGGGGCTGTGCTCTCAGTGACTCTACTGTCAGTTCACTGGTACAGTGAAAAGGAAGTTCTAGAACAGGATGATAGCCCTGTTGAGTGATCCCTGTTGGTTAGGGAGTGGTTTCCTGGATGCCCTGAGGCCATCTGTGGGTAGGCACACCACAGTGAGAGGATCCGTGTGTCTTCAATATTTGAACACCCTGACCCTGAGGGCCAGCAGCCCCAGCACTTAACAAAAGACTTTCAGATTTTGTACCCCTGGAAAGGGAAATAGCAAGTCTGTTTTCAAGGACTCTGCAGTTATTCCTATCATCTCACAGAGAAGATCAAAATAGCAAACATTAATAAGATGCTCAAGCCTTTTCCAAATGTCAGGAGCTGGAAAAAAAAAACACAGACAACGGAGTCTAGCGCGACTCGGTCCTACCTGGACCTCTCCCACTGCAAACAGCCTCAGAGCTTGGGGATTTCTAACTAACCCTTCCAGGACATTCAAGGGTGGGCCTGCCACACAGAGAAGCCACGTGTGTACTTGGGTGAGGAATGTGTACGGAAGGGATGAGAGAGTGGGTCCCTTGATAATAGATCTGAGTCTCAGGGAGAAGGAGATGCAGGGCTATGTAAGTCTCCGAGATGCTCAGCTACTTACTGTCCACATGGTGTAGGAGCAGCTTATACCGTCTAACTCAAAGCAAAGAGGAGAGCAGAGACTCCACAGACATTGTTTGCTGTATGACCAAAAGATCGGCTGTCTTAAGTGCTTATAACTGCCAAGGAGAAGGCTTGAAAAGGAGGCTTTAGTGCTGGAAAGCCCCAGGCATTCCTGGCAGCCCTCTGTAGCTGGTGTGGAAGAATCAGCATCTCTCAACACACGCTCACACTGCTTCCCTTCCCTGCTTAGGATGAAAGGGTTTGGCTTTCCTCCTCCATGGACACCGGGCTTAGTCACACTGCCTGCCTTGGCCAACTGGAGGGGTCCTGTCTGGGATGTTGGGTTTGGTTATCTGACTTCCATCAGCTAATGGATGTTAACGGGGGTGATGTAGTCACCGGTTGAAACTGCTTGGGTAATCAGTAGAGTGATCCCTTTTATCATCACATGGAAAGAACACATATGTGCTAGCTATTGCTCATGACCTGCCTACAACTTGGAGTCCCACGATCAGAGCTCAGGGAGATTAAGATGTCACCCCATCCTGCACCTGTGTGAACAAGAATACGCATGCGGTATTTCCTTCTGCATCTGGTTTTTGGGATGATTTGTGAATTGGCTGTGCTGGTGGCAGCTATCTGGTGGAGTGAGTGTGAGACCTTGGATGAGCCGCTTTCAGCCCCTCAGTTCTGTCACACGGAAGGAAGACTGGGGAACAGTCCATTCCCCCCTGGGCTTTTGTGAGGATCACCCAGGCGTATGTGCTATCATAGGGACAGGCAGCCACAAAACGGTTGACGTTGCTTGTCATTGTCAGAGTTAAGGCTGACTCTAGATCTGGTGTTCTCCTCTTGGACTTCCTTCTGATTCTGGCATTGTGGGAATATGTGCTCCGCGCCACCGCAGAACTGAGTGTGGAAGTCATTTCATAAGTAAGCTCGTCACAGCCTAGACCCTGACCCCGGCATTCAAGTGTTAATGACTGCCACCTCTTGTCACTAAGGCCTGGCCACCCGCAGGTCTCATAATCCAGAGCACAGACCTGAGTGGTTTTTAACCATGAAGGATCAGGCAACAAAGAAAAATGGCTAGGTAGATGCAGTGAAGTAGGATTGAGGGGCTGGGCTGCCAAATGCAAGCTGTTCCCTCTGAGACTGTGGATCAAGACAGTCTGGGGACCACCAAAGAAGAAGCAAAAAGCTGCTTAAAGCTGTTAAAGCTGCCCCTCAGACAGACCGAAAGTCTACACCAACTGATCTGGATTATCTAGGAATGGGGCATGGTAGGTAGAGCCCAGAATCCAGAGTCAGAAGAAGCCTGCCCCAAAGAGAGCATACAGGGACAGGCAGATGGTGACATGAGACCGAGCCATGAACAGCCTTGTGCCTGGACACGCACCCTTTCACAGTGCCAGACTGCCTGGTCTTCAAATCCTGGCTCTGGTAGTCACTAGCTGTGTGTCCTTGGGCAAATTCCAGAACACCTCTGAAGGTCTCTTCCCTAAGTGGTAGGAGGACAATGCAGATAACGACACAGCTTTTGTCATCCTGTCCTCATGAAAGTTTCAAGTACAGAATACGTGAAGAACTGTGGCCTGTAGAAGTGGCCACTGTCGTTATTGCTATCACAGACTCTCATTCCATAACAGAGTCCCCCAGGCCAGACGTGTTGTATAATTCAGAATCATTCAGCTTTTAGAGAAGAAATATGGTACACAGACCACTTATTATATAAAATCCCAGCAGGGTCTGGGACTGCATTCTGCAAGCAAAGACATGAATATTTATGCAGTGAGAAGTATAAATATTTAGATCAAATAAAAACTATAAATAGCTTTGTGTCAGTTTAAGACTGTTTCTGTTACTATACAAGATCAAAAAACAAAAAAAAAAAAAAAACAAAAAAAAAGGGCACAAAACAAACAAACCAAGGAAGACAGAAACAAAACCCTTAGAATTTCCGAAGCTTTGGGGATTTGGGAAAGGAATACAGTGGATTACAGCACTTTATTGCTGGCTTGTTTAGAATCTTTGGGAGACTGCTGGGCCAATGACAAGAGACTAGGCAAAGTCCTTCAGCCCAGAATTTAGTGCTGAGGCTCTCAGGATGAACAAGACATCAATGGCAAGATGCATGGAGGTAGGATGAAGCGGTGACAAACAGGCAGGAAGAGCAGCTCAGGGCAATTGGCTTGGAGAACTCTGGAAATCAAGACAGGAACACATCATACAGGACGCCAAAAGCTGATGTCCCTGAGATTTTGACTTCAGCATCTCTGGCAAGCTATGCCCCTGAGATAGAGACTGCCAGGCCCTTTGGAGAGATGCATAGTTAGACCCCTGCAGTAGGCACTTTGTTTCCTAATGCCTACTCTTCATACTGGGAACCTAGCTTAGCAGTACCTCCCTCCTTTGTGACACTTTGTCACTTGTGACCAGGATAGGGGCTTTGATGTTTACCCAATACTCATCTCCACACAAGGATATCCTCAAGAACATGTTCTGGTGTCTCCCGAAAGCATCTTGCTGGTGGCGTGTGCAGGACATGTACCCAGCTAAGGTCTCCGAAGCAGCCTGGGATGGATGATGGGCAGGATAGAGGAATATGCCTACCTCTTTCTCCAAAGGTTGGGATGCCAACAAGCCATGTCCTCTACTGTTGTAGAGTTTCCCTAGGGAATGAACCTAGATCTGCTCAGGAGTAACGTGTAACACATCCTGTCGTGTCTGCTTGCCCTTTCTGTCCTCTTTCCTGCATGTCCAGGCGTCCTGGGATCACCTTCCAAATAAATTTCAAAACCTTGACTTGGTACCTGCTTTGGAGGAGAACCCTTAAACAGTCAGCCTGAGTCAGAGTAACCTCTTCCTTGTACCGATCCATTGCTTTCTCAGTTTGTGACTTCCTTTCTACGTTTGCCTCAGTGGTAAACTTGGTGGCTTTAATTTCCCTCCCCCACTCCCCCCCCCCCTTTTTTGAGTAAGGTTCTCACATAGTCTGGCTTCTGCTTTAGCGTTATGGGGATTGAATGGGTGCCCCCGGATGTTCAGCTGAGGATGGAGACTTTCTATGCACTTCTGAATCTCTATAATGCGTAGCAGAGAGGTTCTATGGAAGTTCCAAACACTGGTACGTGATAGATGTCTATCGGTCATTTTCCAGGGTTTTCATCATTGACTCTTGCACCTTAGTAGTGTGACAATCTTGAACAAGCCATCTCATGTTTAAGACTTAATCTCTTAAGAGTATAACGTCTGGGTTGTGTGGAGTGTCTATACAGGTGTGTGGAGTGTCTCTAGGTATGTGCAGAGTATCTAGTGTGTGGAGCAGGGACACACTTATCCATAGACTTCTACCACTTAATGTATGTGAAGGGAGCCTTGGCTCTGGGTTGCTCACGGTGAAACTTTCTCTAAGACCCCACTTTCTTCCCCTTGCCTGTACTAACCAATTCCTCAGAACTACAGACTGAACGCCTCATACTTTTTTGTTGGTTCAAGGCCACGTGCATATGATAAACTGAGGAGGGCTTCACGACCAGCGAGGAAGAAACACCCACCACACACGAGGATTCTTCTCAGATCACGCTTTACTGGAGTGCATTTGGTTGAGGGAGAGCATAAAGCAAAAGGGGGGCAAAAAACGAGGGAGCAGGAGAGAGAGAGAGAGAGAGAGAGAGAGAGAGAGAGAGAGAGAGAGAGAGAGAGAGAGACGAGGGCACAATGGCGGCTGCTTATATAAGGAATTGGCACACGGGTCGCCCTGTGATTGGCTGCCACCATCAGCTGACACCAGACTGCATCGAGATAGGCCCAGGGACCCTTATCCACAGCGCATGCGGGAAGCGGGGGACACGTAGCTCTCAAAGGCATAGCCAAATATGGGGTTGTTTATAACCACCAAGATAGGATGTGGTGCCATCTTGTAATGGCGATCCTGTCCAGCTCACTACAATAAACTTTATATCTTCTAAGTAGAAAATCTGCTTTGGTATATAAAGAAAGACTTTGGGGCAATTTCATCTTTTCTCAGCAGAGATCCATGCACACGTACACATGCAGATAGCCTTAGTATCCACAATGTACTATTTCTAGTACATATTCTTTCTACATTTGTCATGTGTACATCAACTGAACACTCCACCCATTAAACCAAGAGGACCTTTATAAATACAGAGTAAAAGTTCCCTGAGTTTAGGTCTTCTTACTCTGGTGTCACCACTGAACATTTCCTGGGACAACACAGTACCGGTTGCCCTAGGCTAGACCTTTGGTTAACTCAAGAGAAGATAGGTCAGAAGCACCTATCAGGTAACACATCAAACTCATTGTATATTGTTGTGCATATTATGTGTGTGTGCTCTTGGGGGCTCTGCTTACATGCACAGTACACATTTCAACTGCCTTTTATAGTCTTCGTCTCATGAAGTTTTTAATGCAATAGGAAGTAAGTGTCTTGGTTTCTAGTTCTTTAGACTAGAGGAAATGTTTGGGTGTTCTGTATTGTGTGTGTCAGTCAAAGAAACAGGGTCACTCCAAGATGACTTTTAGGCTCTCTGGCAGCCGGGAGGAGCAGTTTCTATGAACTGAACCTCAAACATCTGTGCAAAGGCATGTTTATCGGGTTGTTACACACAGGTTGTTTTTTGGGTAAAGTGAGTTCCTCACACCCTTTTCCCAATCAGAAAACATCACATCCTTGCAACTTTATTCCTTATTGTGCATTGTTTGCACTACCCAATAAGGCAGGACTCTCCAGGTGTGTCGGGACGATCTTGTGACCAAAGACAGACCAAGTCTGTGAAGCTCCTGCAGAGAAACAACTGTATAGACCACAGAAAGCAATCACTGCTTCCCGCCATGATTTCAAGGTCGAAGTCCTTCTAGAGAACAACTATTCCTTCTGGTGCTCACACCAGATGCTGCAAAACAACTCGGGACAACAATTCTAGTTTTTCTCCACAAGGACAGGGGATGCTGTGCATCTCAGTCCACCCGTGTGTCCCAGCTTCCTTTCCTGGAGGAGAAAAAGCAGACGTTTTCAAGAAAGACTCTATTTATAAATGGGTTGGAAAGTGAAAAGAGAGGAAAATCTAAATGCAGGGAGCAAAATACACCATGTGGCTTAATGGTATTTTTTTTAATTTGTTTTGTTTTGTTTTTCCTTTTTGAAACATCCTATTGAAAACTGATGTATTAAAAGGTGTCCGTGTTGTCTCCCCGAGGTGCCGTCTTTATGAACCGGGCTAAAGAGGAGGAACCCATTTGAAAGTCAATAGACCACGGTATTCACAGCTCAACTGTGTTGCTGGTGGAAATTCGATATTTTGAATGGGGGCAGAAACAAATGCCTCAGAATTCGACCACGTATACATTCGTATGTCAGTTTAATGCTCCAGCTGTTTAATCAAAATATGAATAAAAGCTCTAAAACCTCAACAAGCCCAAATATCAGCATTGTGGGATTTGGCATTTGCCTCCCCATTGTCAGCCAATTACTGGGTGAGTTTTGCCTGGGACTGAACAAATAGCGGTTACAAACAACGCGAAGGTAATCACACCGCTGCTTCGTTCCCATTACCCTCGTCCCTTTATTCTGGCTGTAATTATTGTCAGGCTGGAGGTTTACTGTACCATGGAGGAAGCACCAGGGAAGAAAATGGAATGGACTGGGGCATGGAGAATTGCGAATGTCACAGCCACCTCTGCCAACACGCTTGGACTTTTGAGATTTAAAAAAAAGAAGAAGAAGAAAGAAAAGAAAACAGAGGCAAGAAATTCTCTACTGCAAGCTGTTTGTGGAGACCGGGAGTGGGGACAAGGGTGAGCCAGGAGTGGGTGGGGTCAGGCCCGAGGCTTGCTGTTGCCCTGTGTAGGGCTCCCAAGGGGTGAACCATTTTTACCCCAGTCTGTCCAAACTGACTCAGGGAACTCCAGCCTTGGCCTTTGCTTCTCATTAGCGGTCGCCATGCTGTTTCTTAATGGGGAGGGCCACATAAATGATGCATTTTATGGGGTTTGATCTTTCTTCAGAGAGGAAATATGCCACATATGGACAGATGTCAGCAAAGAAAATGACGAACATGCCCTCTTTGAGCAGTTAGGAGACCTATTTTTAGAAGCTGGATTTTAGTTACCGTATAAAATGTGCCTTCCTGTTTTACTTTGTTTTTATTAATTAAAACAGAAAGGCAATGAAAAAGGGAGAGAGAGATTCCTGTTAGGAATTTTTGGTGGCAGCGGCTTTTTGGTTTTGTTGCTGTTGTTGTGTTTATTTAATAACTATTTCCTGAGTGCCTGCCTATACAACGTGCTAAATTAGACTCTGGGGAACGAAAGATGAACGAGGCACAGCTTGGTCCTGAGGTATTTTCACATCTAAGGAAATATATTTCAGCATAAAAAGCAGCCGAGACTGCACAAGAGTGTAAAACTGTGAGCGAAAGAGCTGGGTTCCGATTTTAGCTCCATCACTCACTCCCCTTCCTGGAGATGCAGCAGCCAGGTACTGCTGTGTAACGCCCAACTGAATCACTTGGCTGAAATGAGCAACCACATGCAACTAGAACTTCCGAAACTGCTGGGCAGGTGTCAGCCTCTGCTCCAGCAGGACCTGGCTGGGCATCACGGCTGGGTGAGGTTGGTTTGTCCTCTCTCTTCTTGTCCAGCTGGGGCTGTCTTTCTCTTGATAACCTCTGAGGAACAAGAGAGGAGCAGCAGTATGCATGCACAGGCAAGCCTTTCAAGCCCCAGTGTCAGTCCTGTCTGCTGACAGCCTTTGACTAAGGAAAACCAAAAAAGTCGGACATTGAAGCCAGCGTCATAGAAGCACACGCTACTTCTCAATAGGAGATATCCCAGCTGCTTGACAAAGATGCCAAGACAGTGGAGAATCTGGAGACAGACAGGCAAGTGGTAGTATCCTGGCTGAAGAGCTGTGTCTCAGAATCTCTCTCTGAAAAACAGAAAACACAAACACACATGTATACACACACCCATATACCCATAGACACACACATAAATACACACATACACACACATAAACACACATATACACATATAAACACACATATATATATACATACACACATAGACACACATAGACATGTACACACATATACATACAACCTTACACACATATATACACATACACACTTACATATACATACTCACACACATACACATATAGAGACATATACACAGATACTACACACATATACACAGATAATACACACCCACCCACACATAAATACATACATACATATATACACATATACACATACATATACACACATATACACACACTCATACATACATACACATACACACAAAGAAACCAGCAGTTGCCTGCTAATGAGATGATCAGGTAGATAACAAAAATAAAGAACACAAAATTGTTTTGCTGACTGCTAAGTTCTGTGTATATATCTGCAATTCATCATCATCATCATTATTATTTTCTACTTACTTTTATACCATAACAACTATATGATATTTTTCCAGACTTAAATCGAGACTTTTTACCCAATTCAAACTTCTCTTGGGTCAGCTGTCTGTCATTTCACTCCTCAAAAGAATTGAGAATGGGCTGGACAGGGGTGGTGCACACCTTTAATCCCAGCATTTGGGAAGCAGAGGCAGGTGGATCTCAATGAGTTCAAGGCTATCCTGGTCTACAAAGTGAGTTCCAGGACAGCCAGGGTTACACAGAGAAACACTGTCTTGAAAAACAAACAAACAAACAAACAAACAAACAAACCAAAAATAAAAAAGAAAGAAAAAGAATTGAGAATGGAGTGTAGAAACATCAAACTTACAGAATCTGCTTTTCTTGTTCTCTTTGTGAACGCAATTTCTTTTTTAAGATCCTCCTCTGATTCAAGGACACATGGGATTTTCGGTTTTCTTGTCCTGGATTCCTGTGGTCGCCAGCCTTGAGATTCTCCCAGGGTTGGGGACAAGAATCACTGACAGGCTAACTTGGGCTCTCTTGGCAGCTTCTATTCATGGACCTTCTATAGCAAAAAGACTGGGAGGGTTGGTTGCTAGTAAATAAATAAGCAAGGCTATAGACCAAGGGAGATGGAGGGACAGACTAGGGCTAAAGACCTAGTAGTAAAGATACGCAGTCGGAAGGAACCCACACCTCTCAGGGGAGACAGCAGCAGTTTGGGTCCTTGCTCTAGAGTCACTAATGTATTTACTGGGCTTCCTCAAACTTCCATTTCCTTTTAGGGAAGTTCTGAGGACTAAATGAAATGAAGATACTGAAAACCTGGCACAGCCCCAGTATAACACAGAGACCAGACGTTCTCTCTCTCTCTTCTTGCTCTGATGGTTTAGGAATTTGATCCTCCCTGAATATGTCAGGTGGTTGGTGTCCATGCGTCATGACTGAAGCCCAGAGCTAGCTTCTCTCTCATTCACCATGTCCCAGGCAAGGATCAACCAAAATAGCAGCCCTCACCAAGAATCAAAACAAATCAAAACAAGAAGCCTTGGAATGTGCTCTGCACGCGACCTTCAATTTTTGTAAATGTCAGAGAGCCTAAAGAACCTGTTCTTCTTCTGTTCATTGTGGTCTATTTTTTTATTGTGGTTTTGAGACAGGGTCTCAGAATGTAGCTCAGTCTGTGCTCCTGAGCCCCTGAGTGTTGAAGTTATAGGTGCACGTAACCACTTGGATCTTCTGTTTCTTGATTCTATGGCTTCAATAATTTTTGTTTGGCAAATTCTGTTTGTATGTGTTCCACATTCTCCTTCTAGGCCAAACATGTCCACTCTTCTCGCTTTCTCCCACTTTCTCTCCCTCTCTCTGTCTCTGTCTGTCTGTCTGTCTGCCTCTCTCTCTCTCTCTCTCTCTCTCTCTCTCTCTCTCTCTCTCTCTCTC
>NW_004949152.1:979662-993180 GCF_000317375.1 Microtus ochrogaster | reverse complement strand
CTCTCTCTCTCTCTCTCTCTCTCTCTCTCTCTCTCTCTCTCTCTCACACACACACACACACACACACACACACACACACACACACACACACAGTGCCTCTTTGAACCATCCAGCAGAAAAAAAAGTATGAAGAATTGCATGTAAGAGAAAGAAGAAACAACAAGAAAAAAACCCTTTAGAGTAGAGGTGTGGTTATTCTAAGAAAAATAGTTAGTGGATTCAACATGCATTTTAAAACTAACCCTGCTGATCAAGTTACAATATATCTGAGGAATGTAAATACACTGTCAAGAATATTCAGTGTGATTAACCACACTGAGGCATTCAACCACTGCTTGACTACCTCAGTATAAACATCAATTTTTGTAACGTTAATACTTAAAATTTATTTTTAAATGAAATTTTAACAGCGAAGAACGGACGTGATCTGGTAAGGAATTCTAGAGCAGAAAGCAGTCTAAACCGGGAACTTTGAATGTGTTCTTTTTCAAAACAGATGATAAGCAAGCCGCTACCGGGGCCTCGCGTTAATAACAGCAGACTGCAACGTGGTGATGACAGACACAAGGCTATTTATAAGCTGTGTGCAGGTGACACACAGCAGCCAAAGCATGGATCCTCCTCAGAAGAAAGGGGAAGAAACTACAGGCACAAAAGGAAACTGAAATTGTGGAGACATACTATGTTCATGGATGGAATGCCTTAACACTATACACTTACAAAATATTCCCAAATAAATCTGAATATTTCCTAAGATTTTTACCAATATCCAAACCAGATGTTATATACACTGCTATCTAGTTCTCTGGTGTGGGGGAAAGACACGTTATTTGATAATTAGAGAAACTGATCCATAACATGGAGGGGGGAGAATTGGATCACCATGTCACAGAATACATAAAAATAGAAAGATCAGACAAATTAAGTGAATGAAAATCAGATATATAAATAGTTAGAAGAATTTTAGTAAATAAGATGTCAGTTAGAGGTTAATCATGGCCTTTTGGCATAAATGCGTCTATGACCTCAGGGTATATAATGGTTACTTAGTCAAGATCAAAAAAAAAAAAAAAACCACAATGGTGGGAAGGGGTGAGGGGACAGGCAGGAGAATAGGCATATCGGTTCCATGGAGGAGTAAGGAGAGTTATTGTGTGTGATGTCATTCATAGTGAGCAGGGAGGTGCCTACCGAAAGAAAATGTGAATGCTTTACGTGGATCAAATTGAGGAAGTGGGATTAGACAATGTACTAATACTACCGATAAAGAGAAATGTAAGAAGCAGGAAGCAGGAGTCCCTGCTCCCCCTCACCCCAAGTTTATGAGAGCTTACATACTGCAGCTCCACCAGCAAGGGACATAGCAGTAGTCAGTGACCCAAGTTACAAACAAATCCTCAGTCCCAAGCAAGCATTCGCCTTTCATGGAACCCCTAAGAGACATCTTCCCTCTGGTACCAGGAGGTGCAAGTGGGGTTCTCTCTAGGAGCAGCATTTGACCTGATGGAGCTGGATGTGAAGAGCTGGCTTCAGAAGGGGTACGGAGAAGTGGCGTGTGCTCAGGTTCAGTCTCTAGTCTACAGTTCCAAAGCACAGAGACTTTGGTACAGGCTTCTCTGGTGGTATGACTCACTCTGAGGCTAGTTAGCATCTGCATCCTACTTAGTGTGAACATTCACTCATTTTGATGAAGGAATGGTAATCATTTGAATGTGGGTGCTATCAGGAGCTTGCAGAAAGAGGCCTATAGGCCGAATTACCTAATTACGGCATTTAAAACTACATCCTCCTGCCTCTGCCTCCCAAGTACTGGGATTAAAGGCATGCACCAACCACCACCCAGCCACTATGGATTTTTTGTTGGTGACCAAGAATATGGTTTCTTCTGACACCTTCATCTTCTGTGGTCTCCCTGTCCATGAGGCATCCGCTCCCTTTCATCTGCTAGGGAAGTCCCCACTCATCCTTACACCAGCTGCAAGTCCACTCTCTGTGAGTCTGCCTCCTCTCTTCCTGTTGCACTGAGGCAGATCTCACAATATTCTCTAAACACTATTCTAATTATTTGATAATGTGGTTGTTTTTCACAGAGGTGCTATATTTGGGGCATAGCCATAATCCCAAAACTCAATACAACACCAATTACTTTAAAGTCCCAGTAGGGTGTGGCAAGATGGCCATTACTTAAGAACATTTTCTGTTCTCTCAGAGGAATGGGACTTCAGTTCCCAGCATCCATATCAGGTCATTCCCAAGCACCTGTAAATCTACTCTTGGGAATCTGACATTCTCTTCCGGCCTTTATGGGCACCAGCACATGCATGGACTTACGCTCAGACACAGAAATAAAAATCAAACAAAACATTTCTTAGAAAGTCTCGGTAAATGTTGGCTATCACACCCTTACCATTCTCTAACTGCGCAGCTGTGTGTCAGTCACCTTCTGCGGAACAGAAGCTTATTTAGCTTAATTGGCTTCCTCCTGTGTAACAGGGGCTAAATACTATACCACCGGGCAGCTGTAGGAATTGAATGAAAACATGGAAATGCAGAATTTCAAAGTGGGAGGAAGGCGTAGCTTGAGAGTTCTCAGGAGGCTAGAGCAAGGGTTGTGAGAGCGAGCGAGGTCATCTGGGCTTGTTTATACCAATACCACGCCTTAAGAAGGAAGGGAGGGAGGGAGGGAGGGAGGGAGAAGGGAGGGAGGGAGAAGGGAGGGAGGGAGGGAAGAAAGGAGGGAAGGAGGGATGAATGGACAAAAGGGAGGATTTGTAGACAGGAATCTAAAGGGTTGCTTGTCTAACCACTCAATAGAACTTCATGTATCCATGGAGGCACTATTGGTCTATCTTTGGCAGTTCTGAATTGAGGAGGCAGGAATTATGCTATTCATCCCTGCTGTCTGGCAGAAGGTGACGCAGGAATTCTCTGGGTGTGGGCTGACTGTAATTCCCACCTTCCGTTCGGACCTCTGTAGTCTAAGCGTTCAAGTAAAAGTCATATTCATGGAGCCCTTTGGGGATGGGAGAAATCAGCTAATCTACCGAATATCCTGCTGTGGGATAATCCTTTTGTACACTGTAAAGATTTGTCACTTGGATTTATTAAAAAGCTGACTGGCTGGTATCCAGGCAGGAAGTATAGGCGGGACAACCAAACTAAGGATACCGGGATGAAGAAGAGCAGGGTCAGAGGAGTTGCCAGCAGACACAGGGAGAAGCGAGATGGGCATGCCGTGCAAAAAAAAAAAAAAAAAAAAAGCACCTAGCCACGTGCCAAAGTATAGATAATAAATATGGGTTAATTTAAATGTAAGCAGGCTAGTAACAAGCCTGAACTATCAGCTGAGCATTTACAGTTAACATTAAGTTTCGGAGTGAATATTAGGGAGCGGCTGCCAACACAGGAAAACTCTGCCTACAATACCTAATCACTTCCCCCGCTGAAATTGCAGCCTTTAATTTGTATGATTCTCATCAGTACATTTCAAAGCACAGGTTTCCCTGGGCATCGTGTTAGAGCGTGTGGACCACCTAACTAGTCATAGTTAGCGGTGGCAGCGTTACTGCACGGTTCTTGAGGAAGTGATGCTTCCAGGACCAGAGAAGTGTGAAAGGGATGGCTGCCTTGCTCTCAAAGGCCCTCTGATGCTCAGCCTGCTGGGTCAGCTTCTCCTGAAGGTCTTGCTTCCACTTCGGTTAAGAAACAGCACCTCAAAGATTGTTAGTGATGTCACAGTGTGGGAACAAGCAGGACCCCAGCATGTGTGGGCTCCTCTTCCAGCAGAGGCTGTGAGGCTCAGGCTGATCTTTTCCTGCTATCTGGTCATCTGCTGACAGAGGAATTTACATAGTAAAAAAAAAAAAAAAAGAGTATTTCTTAGTCAAGAAGCTTGAAGTCAGAAATGCTCCTGATTTGAGAGAGCCCCAGTTTGGGAGGGTCTTGATTTTGGAGGGTCCTGATTTTGGAGAGATTTGATTTTGAAGGCTCCTGATTGGGGAGAGACTACTTGGGAGAGTGCTGGCTTGGGAGGGTCCCAATCTCAGAACACTTGCATTGATTTTGCTGGCTCAGCATCTCTAACCTGAAAATCCAAACTTCAAAGTAACCCCAAACTTTGAGTTTTTTGAGGATGTTGGTCTGTCCCACCTTGATCTTCCTCTGCCCTTCTTTGCCTCATTTGTAACTGAGAAACGCCAATGTGAGACTTGCTAGATGCACCTGGCAGCTAGGTTTCATCTGAGTTTGGTAAAGACTCTTGGAGAAGAAGGGGAGAGAGAGGTTGACGTTGTGGTCTCCACTCTTCCCCTTTTCTGAACCATATTCCTTGGGGGGGTCACCGCCTGTGACCAAGGTTCTTCGCAGGTGGCCTGTCCTCCATCATTCCAGTCTCGCTGACTCTAACCGTCCACTTTTTCCTTGTGCTGTCTTCATTCCTTTCTTTCCCTTCTACTTTCCCTCTCCTTCTCCCCACGCCCTCCTTTTTGAGACAGAGTTTCTCAGAGCCAGGCTGATCTCTATACTTGCCAGCCACGGGTGACCTTGAACCTCTAGCTGTCCTAAATCCATCTCCCAAGTTCTGGAATTAGAGGCATGCCCTGCCGTGAGTGGATTTCCTTTGTCCTTTACCATTTTGGAGTGGTGGCAGCCTCCTGAGCCTCCTGCCCTTGCTGGTATCCGAATGCTCCACCCTCTCTCTCTTCTTCACACCTTTAACCTTATCCTGTCTCCCCATTACAGACTCTTGAAGAGTCTGCAGGAATCTGTTTTCTGCCTGGTTCTGGCTGAATCACTCACTCCATCGAGGGATAGGGGTTGAGTACCTGCTATGTGTCCAATACTGTCAGTAAAGGAGTGAACACGGCAGATAAGGTTCCTGTTTTTGCACAGCTTATGCCTGGTGGAGAGAAGACAATGAGCAGCGAGATGTTGTGTGATGATCATCTTCCAAAGGGAGCATCGGGGATTTGCACAGGGGCAGGCAGCTCCCAGGAGAAAAACTGTAGCTGTCTATATATGTAACTAAAAGACAGCTCTAACCCCACGCATGTATGCTCTCATAGACAGAATCTAGGTTTAAAGTACAGATATGGAAGTAAAGGAGGGGCCATTGGAGAAGAACAAAGGACCAGTAGGAGAATAGAGGCAGGCAGGCACTATACAAACAAAGCATATGATACATTTGTATGTATGTCAATGTCAAGATGAAATCGTGATGTGTGATTAATATATTCTAATAAAACAATGTGTAAACAACAACAGCAATACTGTCCTTCTCAGTCTTCCCTGCCTGGGGTCACCACAGACACCAGGTCTCCATCGACCCAGCCAAAACTTGACACAGGGCGATGATCACGGCCATCTCCTGAGCATCCTCTGGGAACCACAGACAGGTGGCATGGAGGTATGGTAGTAATCCCAAGGGAGGAGAGCAGGCCACAGATGCTTTAAAGGGAGTAAGAAGACCAGGTTGTCCTGAATCTAGAACTGTCTAGAACTTTCCCACTTCCCATCACGTGGGCTCTAGACACTCCCTGGGATTTCTCCCTCCTCCCAAGAGAACCTCCATGTAACAGAAAATATTATCCCTAAGAAAGGTAAGAGGAAAGATGCTGCCGGATTAATACATCATTTTAAAAAGTTGGTGGATAAATTAACTGTGCAGGGTGAATGGAAAGATACCACTTTGTGTACGTTAAATAATAACAATTTGAGGTGATAGGAGTCCACCGTGTCTCCTCTCTGAAGCTTTCTTTGCCGATGGAATGCACTTCCGCACAGAAGGAAAAGACAGCTTGGAATGTGATCGTCTTACTCAGTGAAGGCCGGGGAGGCTCCCCATGGTACCCCAGCCACCAGCAATCAGCCTAATCATAAACGACTGGAACCAAATGGATTCAGGCAGCCATGCTGACTACTGAGTTTAAAAGTTTTATATATCAAGGGTCTGAAAGCCAGCTAAATCAAAACCTTTCCAAGCAAATCAAAGGGCCAGCAGCCGGCCCCCCCCTCCCCAAGCTTCTGCCAAAGCCTTTGTTTTGTCATTTGCCCCCAGCACTGTCTGGAGGTTGAGTCTGCTGGTTGACTCTGGCCTCCTCTGTACATGTCCCGTTACCCTTCTTAGAAAGTGGTCCACCACCTTTGCATTAAGAACATGGGTTGGCGGGGGACAGAAAGAAGCAAAACAAACGAACTGATTGCAAAGCCAGCTATGATGTCAGCATCAATTAATGTTTCCCACAGGCATGCTAATCAGCTTCATGACATAATAACGGCTTCCATTACACCGGTGGGACTTCAAAGTTATTCCAAAGATAACATAACACAACGCTCCGAGCCCCAGGAAACTTCCACCGCGCTTTCAGATGGTTTATAAAGTTACCGATCTTTTCATTGCTGGGGGGGAAAGGCCGAAAGGAAACAGAATATTGAATTTGGGATGAATCAGGGCTGGAAAGTGACTTCATTACAAATTCCAAATGTTCAAAGAGATAGCGGCAATTACAAAGCCACAAGGGGTCCCGTTGAAAGGCAGCTTGGTGGCAAACTTGTCTCCAACGGCAGGCACAGAGACACAGTTCCCAACTGGGGAAAAGTAAAATTTGAAGTTCCCTTGCAAAGCATTGTGTCTAGTGGTGAATGAATAAGAAACCGAGTTCCACCCAAGTGTAAGACAAAGGGCCGCTCCCTGGCCTGGCCTCAACTACGTATTTGTCTGGTGAGAGGAATATTTGACATCGCCAAAGCTTCACCCCCTCATCTACAAAGTGGAAGCAACCAGCCTCGCTGCACGTAGAGTTGGGACCAAATCAAGGAGTGAGAGTCCAGCGCTCTGTCAGAATGCTTCCCTGTCTTGGTGTGACACTTGGTAATACACTTGGTGTTCCTGACCAGCACTCCGTTACACTCACAGTGCGTGTGTATGCTGGCCTGCGGAAGTCATTACCCTTGTAAGTGCTTGTGAGCCTCTGTGCTGGGTACTTAAAATGGATGATGAAACAAACACAGGGGTTTCTTCCTACTTGACTGGATGGCCGGGAAATGACGGTGCCGGAATCCAGAGCATCTGTGAGTGAGATCTCTATACCGTCTGCGCCAATGTGCACAGAGGAGATGCGTGTGCTCACACGAGCACTCACAGAATCCTCAGTAGTTATCTGCGCATTTGGCTCAAGAAGAAAGCAGTAACTGGTACCCACACTGTTTAAACGCATTGGTCAATCCAGTCAGGAAAAGTAAAAATGTTTGTCCAACCCTTTCTGGACAGGATGACTCACTGCATCCGACTGGCCGTCTCGGAACCAGCGTTCAGCATGTCTGGTATTCTAACTAAGATGGTAGGACCGGGGAAGGGCATGAGGGAAAAGGCAGAGGGGCTAGAAACCTAACTGTACATTTTGACATTAAATGAATTACATGGAAATTATATGCAAATCATTATGTAAATGTGGCATATGTTGTTTTCCAGTTAACAGCTTGGGCACTTTCAATAATTACAGCATTTTTCAGGGTGAACTAAGAGCCCCAATAAACAACATTTAGGACCTACTAGAGAGGGAAAGGACTTAATGGTCTTTGTTTTTCATCTGGAGTGGTTCAGGTTGAGATAGACATTTGAGATTCTCTCCCTGCGTTTCATAAAGATCACTATACGTTATACAATATTCTTTTGATGACAGCAGCGATCTATGACAATTAATAAGTGCACTAATGCCAAAAGCCTTTGAAAATATGGACTCCTCAAGAGAGCGTCGCTTTATCTTGTTTTATCCTTCGGTACCTGGTGAACAGATGTAAAAGATTAAAATGAAATATTCGTCCCTCTACTGCATGACTCTTCCATAATTTAAGGAAAAGAAGCCATACGTCATCCAGCTAGGTGCCTGCCGCGGGCACCCTTGTTTCCTTGCACACATAGTTGCCTGGAAGACCCTTAGCTTTGATTTTCATCTCTGTTTTAGGCTTTCTTTCCTTTTTTTCCTTTGCTCTTGTGGAAGTGCCCTCCCCCACACACAAATGTTGTTTTCATGAGAAAAGCGGCCACAGAGCATGCAAGGTTGGCACTGCGGTGAAAACAGGGCTCTGAGCTTCTTTTGCAACCTTCACTTCTGGAGATGTCTGTATGAGATAATAACTAGATCCTCTAGTTTTGAAACTTCTGGGAATGGTACTTGGTGAAGTTTGAGTCCAATGCGGTTTAGGAGAGCCAGAGCTACACAGAGAAACCCTGCCTTGAAATCTGCCCCCAAAATGTCTGGCATCACATAATTCTCCTGTTATGACTTGTGAAACAATATTAATATGTTAGAATTTGAAGTTCACTGATAGGAAATAACTTTCCATTTATTTAGATCCTTGGTTTCTTCCAAAAAGTATTTTGAAATTTTAAATTTATGCCTAGGTATTTATTTTGCTTTCTTCCCCCCTGACCCAGTGTGTGTGTGTGTGTGTGTGTGTGTGTGTTCCATGGCTCTCTTTCTGGGGCAGTGGTGTACTGTGTAGCTCAATGATGGGGGAGAGCCTTCCGGCTTGTGTTAATTTCATTGTTTAAATAAAGAGACTGCCTTGGCCCTTTAATAGGACATAAAATTAGGTAGGCGGAGTAAACAGAACAGAATGCTGGGAGAAAGAAGCTGAGTCAGGGAGTCGCCATGATTCTCCTACCAGACACAGACGCAGGTTAAGATCTTCCCTGGTAAGCCACCTCGTGGGCTACACAGATTATTAGAAATGGGTTAGTCCAGGTGCGAGAGTTAGCCAAGAAGAGGCTGGAACTAATGGGCCAAGCAGTGTTTAAAAGAATACAGTTTCCGTGTAATTATTTTGGGTAAAGCTAGCAGGGTGGCGGACGCAGCCCCACTCCTCATATTACAACAGCTCAAGCTAACCTTGGTTGAGTTTTCCTGGCTCCTACCTAAGTGCTAGGGTTATAGCCTGCGTACCATGCATAGCTTTCTTTATAATTTTAAGTAAAAATTTCTTTTTCGTTTTAGGAAATACTAATTGGTGACCTCTGAAATAATAGGAAACCATCTTAAAAATTAAGGCCGGATGTTCTTGTGCATGCATGCAATCCCAGCAGTTGAAAGATGGAGGCCAAAGGATCAGGAGTTCAAAGTCGTCCTTCGTGTACTAAGGAGCAATGCTTGGGGATACAGGGAGGGAAGCTGAGGTTGTAGCGGGCTCTCCCAGTGCCTCTCTGAGGGAAACAGGAGCAGTCGCCTCCCAAGCTGCAGAGTAACAGCAGCAGTGACTGTCATAAGCAGCTCCTCACAAGCTTTCGATGCTGTTTTCCTGTGCCATTCTTTTACTTTTAGAGTAGTTGACCGATGACAGAGAAGGAAGAGAGAGAGTCTTTCCCTCTCCCGAGAGAGCACAAGACTGAGTTAAACATCTCTGTTCCGCGCAGAAGTGAACCTGTACTTGGCCACGTGACACTCTGCAGACACAGCCCTGCTCTTGCCATCCCCAAATGCAGACTGTGTCCCTAGATGCTCCTTCTTGCAATGGAAATGGAGAAAAAGCAAGGAGAGGGAAAAAGAAGAAATGAATGCAGGAAAGGTTCTGCCGTGAACGATCTATGCCCTGGTTTTACAAAGAATACTTGAAGAGATAGATTTTTTTTTTAATCCAACAAACATGAAAATGTGTCAGGTATGGACAATCAAAGTCCTTCCTGGGGGACGCCTCTTCATAATTGAATCATGCAAACTGCTTGGAAGCCATTACCAGTCTTCACTTTCTGTGATATTAGCCTATTATCCCTGGCCCTCTTGTATGCTCACGCTATTCCCAGAGATATCTGCAAATAGCCCCTTACCCTCTACTTTACCAGCCAAACAAACACAAGTAGCAGAATACATACGGAGTCTCTGCTCCTATATTTTCAAGACTGGCCCACAGAGGAGAAAGCCAGAGTTGAAATTCCATCTTTAGACATACTTCGATCTGCACAGAAGCAGACACCAGCATGTTCATCATGGGGAAATGACTGAGAGTTAAGGAAATGAACACTCTGTTTTGGAAACCAAGAGAGCCCAAAGTAGGATTGACTACTGTGCTGGTTAGTTTTATGTCAACCTAACACATGCCAGAGTCCTTTCAGAAGAAGGAGCCTCATTTGAGAAAATACCCCCCCCGCCCCGGCAAGAAGAGCCTGTGGAGGTTTTCCTTCATTGACAATTGTGATTTTTCTTGATGTAGGAGGGCCCAGCTCACAGTAGTCTGTGGCACCCACCCCTGGGCTTGTGGTCCTGGGGACAATAAGAAAGCAGTCTGAATAAGGCCAGAGGAACAAGCTTGTCAGAAGCATTCCTCTATGGCCTTTATATTGCATCCTGTCTCGAGAGTCTTCCCTGACTTTTCCAAGCTGAAAGAGGAAATAAACCCTTTCCAGCCAACTTGTTTTTGCTCCTGGTATTTTATCATTGGAGTACAACCCTCGCTTAGACAGAAGCAAAGTTTTTGAACTGACCTTTCTCTATTGCTTATAAGCAAAGGGGGCTAAGACGCACTTGAGAGAGTTGCCTGGGAGTGGGGTGGAGAGAAACAGAGCAATGTCCAAAGAAAGAGCTGGTCTCAAGTCCCAAGAGTCCCAGAAATGACAGATTCTAAACGGCCCCTGGGTGGGCGTGAGTAGGTCCGGTAAGCACACTTTCAGAAAGGACTCGGATTTATCTCTAGATAATTAGGTTCCCTAGAACCTGGAACTATGGAATACTGGTAAGTTTAACATGGGTAAGAAATAAGAATGAAGGCAAGCAGTGAAAAGAGCCTTTGTTGTACAAGATAAAATGCTTATAAAGGGATAGGATACTGGCTAAACCCATTCCCAGGATCAACTCCATAAGCCTGTGTCAACCATCTCCTCTCCTGGCTGGGGCAGTTGATAGAAATACACACAACAACCATCTCCACTGCTGGCTGGGGCAGCAGAATACATGCCACACAATTGTGACAGATTTTTGAGACCACCAACTAAAAACACAGATGTCATTTCTGCCAGTAGATGAAAACCTTCCTTCCACTCCTGAGCCTCCAAAACGCAACACAACACACTATCAGTGGGAAAATCGCACAAATTCAAATCTTTCCAAATTTAATGTTGTTCCAAAGGAAATAGCATCATTCATTTCCAAGCTGTGTGGGAGCAGCTGAAATCCCTCCATGCCAGAGCAAAGCCGTTACTATAGCCAAAGAATATGGACAAATGAAAGACACGATCCTCTTGTGTGCCCAAGTCATCCTGGTAACCGCGAACTTTTCAGACCCTAGCCCCAAGACAACATCAGCCCACGTCTGAACCATGGTGGCTATGCCATGAGAAGAAACAGGAAAACACGCTGGGCAGCCAACGAGATGGTCTTTTTTTCCTTCCTCTGACGTTAGATCGATGGGAAACCTGCGGCAGGCGAATGCCACACGGGTGCAGGGACCAGAGCCAATTAAGTTGGAAATGATAACAAGCTGCTTGAGCAGCCTCTGAGGCATGCCCCGACAGAACATGTCCACAAAGAAAATATTAATTTTTAACCTCAAAGAAAACAGTAAAAATGGGAATTTAGGCAGGGAAGAGATCAAGGAGAAAGTGTCAGGATATTTATCTAGATTGTCATTCCTATGTTTTTGAGAAGTCTTGTGGCCTGTGTGGAACAGTCAGTCAACAACCCCTCTGATCACGGCCCTCACCCTGATTGGGTGGGGAGACGTCAGTCAAGGAGAAAAACATGGGAAGTCTGTTAAACATGTGTGTCGTTTCTAATGGCATCGTTGTGGAAAGAAGTTCAGGAGTGGCCAGTGTGTGTGCTCTTGCAGACCAGCTCCAAGGATGTCACGGAACACCCGTGGCTTGTACAAAGGCCTCTGCTTATTACTGTTACCTCTGGGATGATGATGACGATGATGACGATGATGGGCGTATGTAGAGTTCAATGTCTGCCAACATTAATAAAATGGGGCTATGATGGCCAGGACTGACAGACACTTCAGCATTGCATACGCAGGAGTTTGGAAATCTACTTGTTCTGTAGGTCTGGGGTGGCACTTATGACTCCATTTCTAAGAGGTTCCCGGTGGCACTTGAGCAGCTGGCCTGGACCACTGCCAACAGTGACAGCTTACATGGTGCACATGGTCCATACCTCTGTTTTGGCTTCCCAGCATCCAATGCTTCATTCTCTACTGAGAAACCTGATTTTTCTTGTAGGCAGCCACATTTCCTCCCAGTCCAGGCAATCAAGTGGCCTGATGAACTATCCTCATCCCCAGGGGCAATGATGGGCCCATGTTCGAAGCTTAGCCATGCAAGGCACTTCCTCTCTGTGTTTGACCCATGTGTAACTGTGTGGGATCATATAACATGAGGTTTTGGCTGTTGTAGCTACAGCAGGCACAAGACCCTCTTAGCTGTTGCTTCTGAGTTATAACTAGGGCATTAGTCAGGGACTCTGAGAAGACACATCATCCCTTCATGATAAAGATGCCTAAGAAGAAAGTCAATAGAAAGGAAGGCAGGGGCTGGGAGATGGCTCAGTGGACAAAGCGCTTGTTCTGCATGAGGATCCGAGGTCAGAATCCCCAGAACTTGTGTACGCACTGGGTGTGGCCGCCTGCGTGTATAACCCCATTGTGGGGGTGAAGGGTAGAGATGGGTGACTCTTGGGAACTTACTGGTCAGTCAGTCTAGCCAAAGCATCCAACTTGTGGTTCATTGAGAGGACACACATGCACAAACATATCACACACACACACACACATACACATACACATGCAAATGAGCGAACAAGAGAGAAAAGAAGTAAAGCTGAGTGGGCTAGCTACTGCATGAACTCTGAGGCACAGCCATGCCTGAAGACAGCGGAGACGTGGGGGCGGCCCTCCTCACTTACGCAAGCTAATTGAGAATGGAGTGGCTACGGGCCTGATGGTCTCATCTGACTTACAACCTTATCATCTTCTTGCTCTAGCCCAGAGGTTGGTGACATTTTTGTAAAAGGCTAGACAGTAATGTTTTAAGATTGTAGAACAAACAGCCGCTGCTGGAATGATGCAATTCTGCTGTTGTTAAACTGTACCTGCTATAGGGACTATGCAAGCACACGCGCCAATAAACTTTATCTAATTAGCGAGTCCTCGTGGCATGGTAGTATAAGACTGTCTCCCACCTCGGGAGGGTGAGGCAAGAGCACCAACTGAGGCCAGTCTGGGCTACATAGCAAGACCTTATCTCAAAAGTAAATAAATAATACCCGTACAGGTGGCTCAAAAAGAAAAGATACTTTTCACCAAACATGACAATCTGAGCTTCATCCTTGGGACCCACATGGGGGAAAGAGAGAACAGAGTTGCTCAAGTGTCCTCTGCTTTACACATGCATGGTGGCCAACACACACATGCACTAGGTGATAGACAGACAGACAAAGAGACGGATGGATAGATAGATAGATAGATAGATAGATAGATAGATAGATAGATAGACAGATAGATGATAGATAGATAGATAGATAGATAGATAGATAG
>NW_004949152.1:966609-979562 GCF_000317375.1 Microtus ochrogaster | reverse complement strand
TGATAGATAGATAGATAGATAGATAGATAGATAGATAGATGATAGATAGATAGATAGATAGATAGATAGATAGATAGATAGATAGATAGATAGAGACATGGGTGGGTATCCTCCCTATAAACTATATTTACCAGTTCTTAATATGAACAATCAAAACTATTTGGTTTGATATTTTCCGGTTCTTATGCTGTGAATACCCAGTCATCGTTTTCCCTAGGCCAGGGTACAGATCTGGGGAAAGGGGAAAGTTGGGCACCAGCTCTTGAGGCCCTGCTGCTTGCCGTATGCAGACACACCAGCTGCCACATTTCAGACTTGGATAACATCACAATGTGGCAAGACAACCAGGAAGTAGTGTGTTTTAAGTGTTTATCACCTTAGTCATGGTTTGCTTTTTATTACTACCTCTGTACAGCCAGGTTCACAACACCTCAAAACAAGAATTGTGAGCTCTGGAGAGGCCCCAGCTGTCTCCAACATGATGCAGTGCCTTCTGGAGCCATTTTTAGATGGTTCAAAATTGAAACAGTGAAACCAGTGCCCAACCATACAGAAACAGAAGATCAAAGTCTGGGTGGGATTAACCATGTCTTCCAGAACTGCAGCTTAAAATCCCAGGGCCCTAGACAAGCCCGTTTTGAAATGGTAATGCCTCCTCCTACCTGAGTTGAGAAGACAATTAAGATAATGTGTTAATTTTCCCCTCGAATCTGACAGTAATATTTTGATCCTGTTAATTATCCAGAGAACAGAAACTGTCTGTAACGTGATAGGTCTGAGCAGAGCTGACGCTCTCGCTGCCTGAGTAAGCAGGCACACTTATCCTATAATTAGCTGCCTGGAATGCCACTTGCAGCCCTCCCTACTCATACCCACTCAAAAAGGAACCAACACAGTATTTCAGGAGTCTTCCAGGCCGCCTTCCCCTGGGAAGGCAGCCAATGATTATTTACTGAGAGTCACTTTCCTTTAAAACTATCAGAAAGTAGCAATCCATTCGCTAATGATTTGTGGCAGGTGAGGGTTAATCGATGCCTTAGGAACAGCCGGAGACAGTGCCACGGTAGCACCAGCAGGCTTGCCTACTGCAAAGGATAAACTTATCGATATCCCTAACTGGGCATTTTAATGAGAGCTCATTACAAAAGGGTGAACCTTCACAGTGGGCCCACAAATCTATAAGGCAGCAAAATGCAGACTCGCAATCATTTCTGCAAGCTGGAAAACAGGCCTCTCTACATACGCCCAAGAATATTTTCTTCTGAATGACAACCATGGCTGGTCGGGCTGGGCATTCCCTAGGGCACGTACATACTCTTTCAAAGTGTGGTCCCTGTGTTTATGAGGTCTAGACACTGCCAGGCTGCTAGAAAGGCTATGCCCTGGGAATAGCTCACATGCTCAAGGAGTCTTAGAAGTCTCAAGGTTTATCATCTGAAAGTGGAGGAAGGTGTTATGGAGATGATGGACTGAGAGGAACAAGGCATTGCTGGCAAAAGTCTCAGACCGGATCCAGACAGCAAGGAATGAAAGTTCAAGGTCTGAGGGTGGGCGAAGATGGGTGAAGTTCTTACCCAACCCAGAACTACATACCTGGGGTGGTGCCACTCACATAGCAGACTGGGCCCTCCTACTTCAGCTGGGAATTTAAGAACGCCCCACAGACACACTGCAGTCAATCTTATGGAGGCAGTTCTGTGGTTGAGATCCCTTCTTCCCAGGTGACTCTAGTTTGTGTCAAGCGACAGCTTAAGCTAACCATGACAAATGTTCATGGCGTTCTCTTTCTAATCCCCAAATATGGGCTGTCCTGTGCCATTGACTAGACCTTAATAAGGAAAGAGGATGTAGTTTAGCTGGACTCTAAGGCCTTCCTCGGAACCAGAGTCCTGAGGAAACAAGGTCTTGCAGACCCTCTGTGGCAGTCAAACTCACCTGTCTCACTTGTGACAAAATATCTGGCATAAGTCACAGGAAGACAGTTCATTCAATCACAGTTTCTGGGGTTTCCACCAATGGGAGCAGGGTGGGTGCAGTGGAACAGCTCTTAGCATGACAGACAGGAAGCAGGATGGAGCAGCAGCAGGAAGAGGTCAGAGCAGCAGCATAGAGCCACTAGGCACACACCCATGTGATCCACTGCCTCCTACCAGGCCCCACACTTCCCTTTTCCAACACCTCCAAACAGCAGATTCAAAACCTTAATACATGAATAGATTAAACCATGTATTAGATCAGAGCCCTCTGATTTTGTCATTCTGGAAGCCCTTGCAGATGCAGCAAGAGCTGTGTTCCACTAACTTCCTCAGGGTCTCTCTGTGCAATCATGTTGGTAGTCAAGACCCACCACCATAACATCCTCCTCCAGGCCTCTGTGCTCTTAGGGGAACAACCCACCATCTCCACACCTACTGTCTCAGTTAGGGCTTCTGTGGCTGTGAAGAGACACCCGGACCAAAGCAACTTTTATAAAGGAAAACCTTTAATTGAGGTTAGCTTCCAGTTTCAGAGGTTTAGTCCCTTATCACCATGGAGCAAAACATGGCAGCATGCAGGCAGGCATGGCGCTGGAGAAAGAACTGAGAGCTCTACATCTTGATTCACAGGCAACAGGAAGTGAACTGTCTACCACACTGAGCATAGCTTGAGCAAAGAAGACCTCAAAGCCTACCCCTACACTGACACACTTCCTCCCATAAGGCCACACCTACTCCAACAAAGCCATACCTTTTAATAGCGCCACTCCCTTAAGGGGGTCATTTTCCTTCAACTACTACACCTACTAAAAACTGGTCACGTGCAGATTTCTTCCAGCCTTTACTCCTTCATCTCAAAGATTCCCTCATCCATACATCCCTTCCCACTACCAGGCCATCCTCCACTCAACTGTTCCTTCAGATGCTGGCTGAATAGTTTTTGTGCTCTGAACATTGTCTGAGGCCCTGGGAACACACCAGTGAACTGAAAAAGTGCCTGTCACACAAAGGTTCCATCCTCCTCGGCTCCCACCACATTGGAGGGACCTGAGACAAGAGTGACTCCCTGTGCCCCTCACTCAAGCTCAAGTGTGTTTATCAATGGCACTTTTTGCCATTGCTGTGGTGCCCATGACTCTGGCAATAGAACAGGTGCCAGGTTCACCCTGTTTGCTCTTCAGCTCTATTCCCAGAAAGAGAATGAAGGAACACCCCATACAAGACCTGGGTATTGTGACACAGACTGAACTCCCAGTATCTGGGAAGTTGAGACAGTGAGGATCCCAAGTTTGAGGCTGGCCTGGGCTGCATAGCAAGACTTTAAAAATTATTTAAAACCTCAAATTAATTAATCAATTAATTGCAATACTTTGTCGAGCCGAGACCTCATCATCTGATGGTGGAGTTAGGTGACAATAGACTTTTAGGATAGAGGGACCCAACACGTCCCTAAAAATCACCCCCTTTCTGCAGCTCTGACTTTACTCTGTCTTTATTCACTCACTGAACAAACATTGCTGTTTAGCCTGTGAGGATATTGAGAAGCCTGCCAGCGAGGGCAAACAGACAAGACTCCCATGTTAATACCAGAGGAGAGCCTAGACTCGCCTGCACTCTTGAGAAGGCTTCCTCAAAGAGCCCAGGATTTTAAGACGGAGTCCAGCAGAGGCCCCAGGAAGGGAGGGTGCGGTGAAATCAAGAAACGGAGAAAGTGCAGAAGGCGTGAGGGGTGGGAAGTGCAGGGGTTCCAGCCATTCAGCCCCACAGGCCCCACTGGGTGCTTGGGGCTCGCCTTAAGAGAGTGAGTGATCCTAAAAGGTGTTGGATAAACCACATCACACAACCAGCCACTAGAGAAACTTAGGACAGATGTCTGCCATGGTGTGGGTGGGAAGGGGACAACAAAGATGAACCTCGGAGGTGCCGAAGAGATGAAAACAGTGACAGTGGACCCTGGGGAGGTGGCCTTCTTGACTTGCCCACACAGATGCTCCCTAGACCCTGGTCTGGTTTCTGGCTTGTTGGTGAGGAGTCCAATCTCGGGAGCAAGATGTAGTGCGAAGATGCAGCAAATGGAGAAATTCTGACGTGATGCACGAAGCGACTGCAAGGAGAGCCGAATTGAACTCTGAACGCTGGCAATCCATGCCTAGGGTAGTGCCAGCCTAGTTTCAGGATAGAAGGACCCGGCAGGTCCTGAAAAAGCCACACCTTTTCTGCAGGTCTCTCTCTATGCCTGGGAACCTGAGCTCCTGTAATGGCCATGCATGCCTAGATATGGTCCCCTTGTGTCAGGGGTACATTGCCTTCACTGACATAGTGACTTTCCTTTTAACTTTAAAACTGAGTTGGATGCTAACATTATTTGACACAACAAAATCCTGGGAGGTTTTTTACTAAAAGTCTAAATTTCTAAATCTTGTTGAGGTTAGACGGAGTCAAGATATGCTGATCCTTGCGTGAGAGTGTAGCATCCCGGGGCCTCAGTGTGTGCTCTTCTTCCCATGGTTCCCTCTGAATTCTGCTGTACTCGAAGGTGAAAGCTGCTGCCATTTACATAGTGCTTCTCACCCATGCTTGCCTTTTTAGTTTGTTTTTATTTCATGTGAATTGGTTTTTGCCTGCCTGCATGTCTGAAGCCCTGGAACTGGAGTTACACACAGGTGTATGAACTGCCATGTAGGGGCTGGGAATTGAACCTGGGTCCTCTGGAAGAGCAGTCAGTACTCTCAACCACAAAGCTCTCTCCAGACCTCCCCCCCCCCGCATGCTTGTCTTAAAGCCCCTCATCACCTTTGTCCTTAACCAGAGAAATGAAAACCAAACAGAGAGAGCAATGTGCTCCAGCCAGTCAGAGCAGACACGTTTCCACAGGGACATGCAGAAGGCCATAGGTGGGGCTGAAGACACAAGCAGAGTGTGCTGGCTCATTCTTGCTCTTGTGTCGTGAAATCTGCGTTTGCATCTGGACTGCTAATTCAATCCCATCCCCTCATCCAATACGTGCACTCGTAGGACCCAGAGAGGTGAAGCCACTCAGCAACAATCACACAGCAGTAGAGGCCAGTTTTGGACCAGACCCAGGAATGGAGAGTACAGGCTGGTGGGTAGAGGAAGGGAGGACTGGAGAAGGAGCACAGTTGAGGGTGGAAACAGTGGATTGGGAGGGGCTGGTTTAGCGAGGGATGGGCCAGTGGGAGCTGGAAAGTAGAGATTGGGCAAAAGAGTTCTCTCCAAGCCTGCAGTGGTCCCAAAGGAGCTCTGAGCTGTTTTTATCTCGTCAGGGGGAACAGTAAACCCATGTGGCTGATGATAGCAAGTCACAGGTGAACTTGGGTACTGTTGCGTGGGTCTGGCAGTGTCTGTTACAGAAAGCATGGTGCTGCCGCTCACAGATGGCTCAGTGTCCCTCCCTATTCACAGACCACAGCCAAAGTGTTCTCAAAATTCTATACGCTGATATTAGTTATTGTAAAGTGACCTCACTCCTGCTTACATCACAAAATCTTGAGTGTCAAGCAATTTAGGGACTGTTGTGGCAAAGTGAAACTTGCCAGGAACCCACAAACCCCCAAAGTGCATTTCTAGGGGACTCATGGGAATCTTACCCATGATTATAATGAAAGTTCTGGATTATCAAGAAACTGTTAAACACACACACTCACACATGCATGGAGGAGTGTGCGCGCAAGCACACACACACACACACACACACACACACACACACACACACACGAGAGGCCTAAGTGCCAAGAGTCACGCAGGCATTTGCAAACCTAAGTCCTAGCCGTGGGGAACCATCCTTCCTGACACAGCTTATTCTCATTGGTACCAGACTCAGCCTTCTCAAAACATCTATTTATCAGTGCATTGACGGTGGAAACTGCTGAGTTTGAAAGGAAGTCTTAAGGGGTTGTGAAGCCTCAGGAAGGTTCTTCAATGACCTAAGCAGACGTTTTTGAAGTTTGATACGCCCTTAACCTAAACCAAAATTCATAACAAAGTCAAACTCAATAGATTCAAACGGCTTTCAACTGCCCGTTCCACCCAGTCTGATCCTTTATCCAGACTTTTCTCAGGCATGCTCCAGGCAGGGAGTAACTCTGTGGCCATGGCAACAGAAAGACACACTCGAGGGGTAAGTCCCCCAGCATTGGCTTCAGCAAAAACCTCCGTTTCTGAAGCCACAGTTCTGTGGCCTGGCCCTGGAGCCAAACAGCTTGTGAGAAGCCCAGCCCTGGCAACTTGGTGGCCGGGTCGCCAGGGTGAGCTGCAGCCCTCATCCTTCAGTTTTCTCACCTGAAAAAGGTAGATAGAATCGCGCCTGCTCCATGACGGTGCTGCATAGTTTAAGGAAGGCTAGAGGGTTCAAACAGTGATAGAATATAACAAGCTAGCAATAAATTTTACTTTGTTTAATATTTTTAAAGTGTTATAAATAATTAAAAACAGTGGCAAGGTTGTTTATTTTTTTTTAGTTTTGTTTGCTGGTTTCCAAGTACTAAGGATTGAACCCAGGCTCACCTTGTGTCGGGCAAGTGTCCTATCACTAAGCGACATTCTTAGCTCTTTTTTACTTTATAGTGATACACTATTGTGTTAAGGTGTCCAGGTTGGTCTTGAACTCACTATGTAGCCCAGGCAAGCCTCAGAAGCAATCCTCCTGCCTCAGCCTGTTGAATAACTCTGATTGCAGTTAGGTGATAGCAGGCCCGTGAGGTATTTTTTCTTTTTGCACTTAAATGTAAAACGTTTTCTAAAAATCAAGTGTTCTTTTAAAGAAAAGGGGAAATAGAAGTTTTTCTGCATTTTTCTGCCCAATTAAATGAGAACCATGGATAGGGGAGATACAGTTACTAAATTTAGTTTGTGGCTGAGATGTTTTGGTTTGAGGTATTAACCAAAGAGAAGTAGACAGTCAAGGCAAATGGTTCAGATTTGCGTCCGTACCAGGTCTAGAACTGGGCTAAGAGGGTTACAGGAAGTCTGAAGTATACCAGCTGGGTGCTGTAGATGGGCCTACAGAGTGGATTTACTTCTGAGCTAGTTGGTGACAGGGCCGTCACTTCTCGCTGGGTCTCTGCTCCCTTCCCCACAACACACGTGGATTGTACCCAGTGACGAGGCTGAGATCGCATCTCCAGGCTCTCCCTGAACTTGCTCCCCAGTAAACAGTGGTTCAGTTCAAGGTCCCCACAATCCCAGTTGCACTCTGCTTTCTAGTCTCAAGACAGCCAGGGAGCCTGCGCAAGGGAAGGGACCCTCTGACACTCTGCAGTGTTCTAGAGAAGTAGCTTCCAGTGCTTGTCCTGGTGACTCCTGTCCAAATCTGTCCTCATCAAGCGGGACCCCCAATGTCCCCTGGGGAGAAGAGAGGAGATGCTTGCCTTGAAGCAGGACCGGAGAAATGCATATCCAAGCAGCACACACTCATTATTTTTGAGGGCTCTGGAATAAAAGTTCCAGGTAGAAACAAAACAAAACAAAAAACAAAACAACCACCGGCAGCATTTCCATTCTGAAGAGGCATCTACGCCAGGAGCTCAGAAATAAAGATAGCGATTCGTTTATTATGCCTTCTCTTTATGACCTGCATTAATTCTGATTTCTATTTAAATAAGAATGATTAAATTTTATCAGCTGAGATGGAAATATTGTGATAAACACTGGCTCTTGGCCAAACTAATCTCTGAAACCCACAGCTTAGGGCCATTGTCTTGTAGAGATATTTGAATGGCAAGGCGCTTTTATCAGTATTTCTAAAGGCACCCATTTAATTATGTGGTTGTAAGGATTTTCAAAACCCCAAAGAATACCATCAATACATATTCATTTCCCGGATTAATTCAACACCAACATCAGAAAATACTGTTATTTAAAGGGTGAGCTGACTTGTTTTTGCTTTTTCAAAAAAAAAAAAAAGAAAAAAAGGCATCCATTTCTGATGGCAATGGTGGTCTTTTCAATTTTCTGTTTAACTAAAATTATAAAAAACAAAGCTTAGGAAAATGAGGCTGGAATTGCGAATTATAGGGAACAGCGTGGGGGAGGATTTGGAAACCCCACAAGACTTAAAAAAAAAAAAGGTATCTTTCACAGAGACTGGACCTCACCAGGAAAGCCAGACTTCCACATAAGGATGGACTTGCTCAATCAAATATAAGTAAGATACAGGAAAGAAAGGCTCAGGGAAAAAAAGGTGTTCAAGGTGGAGCAGGGTTGGTGCTCACTGCCCGGAAACTCAAGTGACCTATGTGTCATTACTAGAGACTTACAACATCTCTTCAAGAACGGATGCAACGTGCACTAGAGATCAGATGTCGCTTCCATGAAGGAGTTCTCCAAAGCAGATCTGCAGCACCAGCAGAAGCAGGAGATGTTATGCTGTCCCCATCTTAACCGACAGGGCCGAATTCACGGGGGACAGAAACCCGAGGGAGTACCTACCTGCGAACTCCCCTCCTCACTCCCCTGCCTCCCCCACTCCACTTCCCTTCCCCTCACTCTTTCCTAGGCTGTGAATGTGCTGGGCACATGGGCCTGGGCAGAGAGGGGAAGCAGAGACAAAGGCTGGTGGCTTGCTCAGGGCTAGGAGCTAGGAAGCCTTGAACGCTAAAAGTAGGAAGCCTCGGGGCAGCTGAGACGCTGCTCACCCTCACTGTTTTCCTGTCTCTCTAGGTTTCTAGCTGAGAAAAGAGGCTTTCAGATTGAGCTGGTCAACCTTGAGAAATATGGTTGGTCACAGCTCAAAAGCGATCTACCTTAGTGATCACGAAGGGGACTTACAAGCCGCTTCCTTCGGTGGGTGCACTCAGGATAATACACGCTTTTACATGATAAACGCTTTAAGGGTCAACTAGGTGTGTGCTGGTTACAAAGGTTCCTTTGCTGCAGGACTTCTCAGAGGCCTTGGGAAGCTACTACATATTGTTACATGAACACTGCGCCATGCTAACCATGTCTTCCCAGGGTATCCTTTCTTTCCAAGGTACATCATCACACTGCTGCTTGGGAGATCCCACCTAAACACACTGCTCTCGTCTGAATTGTCCATTTGAAAGCCAGGGGTGTGACAGGCATGTACCGCTGGCCTGGAAGGGTAGCTTGAGATCACCTGGATGACTGGTAAACAGATGGCCTGCCTGGATGGGCCTGGGGTTCTGCATTGGAACCGGTTCTGGAGTCTGTGACCCTACTGGTTAGTATGTTGTCTTTTGCCTAGCAAGGCAAGCAGGCAGGAGGCAGCCCTCCTAAGTGTGCTCTTGCCCCACAGTATGATATCCTCATCAGGGAACTGGCCTCTCTGCTGGCAGAGTCACAGTCCACCTTACTGGAGTTCTATTTGCTGAGCTGTTGCCTGCCTTCCTTCCGAGCCTGGCCCTTACATGCAGACGAACGAAGGATTTCCCACCTCCTGAAAAGAATCTCTTTTTGGCTATCTTATAAATTAGAAACAGAATAATGCTTTTGATCAAAGTTATGCGTTCTGAGGGGTCTGTCTAGAAATCTAGATTTTGAAAATCATTCAGATACAATTATTTGATTGCATTGAATTGGCAAAAGGACAGTTTCTGTGACCATTTTCCCTGATGTTTCAATTTCTGAAAAAAACATAGCCCACGTCTAACCAGAATTTGCTCTGTAATTGCAAACCACTCTAGCTATTGGCAAAATAGAAGTAGACAAAGACTGCCAGATGTCCACTCAACAGGAAAACGTGCTCATCCTGGGGCTTCCAGACCTTTCCTACCTGCACGTGGGTGATTCCTACAGACTCTCTGGTTCCTGTTCCTGGGGGGGGGGGGGATCAGTTGACTAAAATTGTTTATGTACGGCAACTATGTACCTTGTCAGGCTAGAGAAAGACGGACAGTTAAAGAGGAATGATCGCAGATGAAGAAATGATTTACCTGTTGTTGCCACTTTGTGCCTACTGACATAGGCTGGTGCAAAATTCAGAAGACAGGCTGTGTCCATGTCTATGTCTTAGTGACTCCAAAAGCAGCTAGGTTGCAGTGGGACCGGCTGGGTGATAAACAGAATATCACCCTCGCATCCCTGGCCAGCTTGGCACTTCAAAAGAGTGGCACTCACACTCGGCAGCCAAGGCCAGCAGCGCTGGGGAGGCGCACAGTCACCTGACAGTCTCAGCAGGCAAGGGCTGATGGTCCAGCCACTTCCGAGGGGCAGGAGGAGGAAGGCAGACTCTCTTTCCTCATATGTGCAACCTGGACACGAAGAATTCAACTTGTTCTGGTATCCCATGATGATCCCTGAGTCCCTGCATCTGAGGTTCAGCTCAGTTGCCCCCTTATCAGTGGCACTCCTTGTGAAATTGGAAGAGTGGCAGAAATCCCCTGGGAGGAAGAAGGGGTGTGAACACGGGACTTTAAATATGTACGCTACTTGAAAGTCACACCCTTCAGTCCACTTCATGTGTTCTCTCATCTATTTGTTCAAACATCATACGAAAAAAAAAACCCACTAAGAACCTGCCATGGGAATCACTGGGAAGTCAAGGAGATGGCTCAGGTGGGTTCAAGCATCTCTCCTGGGTTCTTAAGGAGACTGCCAGCAAAGCCGGTAGTTTTGATGTAGTGTAGTAAGGGTCACACGGGGAGCAAGGAAGGTGTCACCTAGCTCTGGTGGGCTTCCTCCACAGAGTCTCTCAATGCACACCTCTGTTTCTAACTTATGGCATAGCAGAAAGAAAATTTATTTTGGAAGCCAGGAAATGACTTCTTAGTCTTGATGTGATTGTCCTATCTCTGTAGGGACTGACCATGAAGATCTGGGAGAGGAAGGGGGATGTCCTGGAGGAGACGCTGGTGATGCCAGTCTCTTAGGCTGGCTCTTCTTCCAGTGCAGGAAGACTCCCTTTTCTTAACCACAGGCCCTGGTGTGCCAACAGCAATGCTCCATGGTAAAGCTGCTGGCCACTGGATCTGTATTCCTGTTGATTCCTTCAAGCACCAGATACTGGTCCCAGCTGGGTCCTTCAGAAAGCAGAAGTGAAGATGGTAGTAGGTGGTAGGGGAGTTCTTGAGAAGGATGCCCAGGGTCAGGGTCAGGGGAGGTGCTGTTTAGCCATCACTAGTAAGACATTTTCCCATTGTTCTATAGATTGGAGAAGCATGGACTAGGAGCTTTGAGGCTGCCATAGGTTGCCATCAAGTGTCAGTGGAGGCTGTTAGCATCTAAACCCTTATCTGGAGAAGAAATTGCTTCCTAGTCAATCAATTGGTAGGTGGATTTGGCCCTTTCCAGACTCTTGAACTGAGGGTCTCAGTTCATCACTGGCTGTGACCAGGAGTTACCAGTGTCTCATCACATGGGTAGGAGTCCACCTTCGTATCTTGCCATGGTGTCCTTTTATGGGCACCATAAACTATGACTTAAACTATGGGAGCAAGTGCAGCGCTGTGCCAGCAAGCCCATGGTGAGTCTTTGGTGACCTAGCCTCAGAAGTGACATCCCGTCACATTTGCTGACATCAGTCTGTTAGAAGGGAGGCATAAAACATGAGGTTCTGCGTAGGCCCAAGGGGAGAGCCTGACAACCGAGAGACGGAGTCACCAGTTCAGAGGCAGCTTGGGTCAGGGGAGGAAGGGTTGGCTAAGATTCAGCCATGACTCAGATCTTGTGAAAGGCAAATGGCGAGGACACGGGACAAGGAAGACTGAGCCTCGGAACCTGATGTTCAGCTGATAGCACCTGTGCCAACTTGAGGGGAGTTCCAAGACAAAGATTGCCCATTGACGGAGTACAGCATGGGGCAGAATTGGCCAAGACTGGTCATCAGATAAATCTGCCTGTTCAAAACATGGCCTTGGCTGGAGGCTGAGGTGAACTCTGAGGGCCAATAGCTAGAGACTGTTGGGTAACTGCTTTCCTTGAAGCGAAATGGCAAGTTCTGTTCTGAAGGGTGATCTGAATAACATGCCTTCGTGGTTGCCACCTTACCGTATATAGGCCAGTGTTCTGTATGGTCCAGGCGTTCAGAAAATGCTCCCACTAAATATCTAACAAATGCATAACTTGTTCTCAATGCACCTTAAGCGTCCATTATTTATGATTTAATGCAATGAATATTCATAATCACATTGAGACAGTGTCCAGATAATGAATCAGGCATGATTGACTAAAAGATTGTCCAACGGACTTTGATACGGCCTCAAAAATTGACCTCTTCCCTACTTCCTCTAAACGAGTTTGACTTTGTGAACATCGTCTTTAAAACGTGGCCTATGTAGGCCAAGTAAGAACTTGATCTGGTGGGTGGGGCCAGGTTAGTTCTTGTTTTTACGATCTCTTAATCTAGCGTAGAGATTCCCCAAAGTCTGATGGTGAGGTGTGATCGTGCAGCCTCTAAATGAAGAACATCAGACACAATTAAGACTCCAGAGAACATGTTCCAACTCATACAGAAGCCAATATGTCCTTCTTCAAAACCACACGAACATTTTACTAAGTGAGGCATCCTTAGCCAAATGTCTCCACAGGCCACACCTCTGGCTCATCTTTTGCAGTGGGAAATTACACTACAATAGTAACTGTAATATCTGTCATTACCTGTCCACTGCTCTCTAGACTACACACGGCATGAGGGACAGGCTTTAGGTCCATATCAGTCCTTACCATAGAAACTCAGGAAATGCATGAGTAGTAAGAGGTACCCTTCTCCAAACAATTTGTACACATCATCTCACTGGATTCTGGCAGCCCTACAGGACAAGTTCCCATTGACCCATTCTATGGGTAAGGAAACTACAGCACAGATAGACCAAGCTCTGCATGACATGCCTGAGCTTTGATATCAGATCTTGTCTTTTTACCCCCTTACTCTGTTATGGCCCTTCCCAGTACCAGAACTACTACTTCTTCTTCCTCTTCTTCCTCTTCTTCCTCTTCTTCCTCTTCTTCCTCTTCTTCCTCTTCTTCCTCTTCTTCCTCTTCTTCCTCTTCTTCCTCTTCTTC
>NW_004949152.1:939570-966509 GCF_000317375.1 Microtus ochrogaster | reverse complement strand
TTCTTCCTCTTCTTCCTCTTCTTCCTCTTCTTCCTCTTCTTCCTCTTCTTCTTCTTCTTCTTCTTCTTCTTCTTCTTCTTCTTCTTCTTCTTCGTCCTCCCCCCCGCCCCACCTCTCTTTCTCTGGGCATGAGCGTACACTTAAAGTGCGTACATACATGCAAGTGCCCATCGAGACCAGAAGAGGGCATTAGATCCCCTGGATTTGGTGAGCCACCTGCTATGGGTGTTAAGAATTGAACTCTGTACCGGAGAGCTGACTTCTGAGACTCACTGGCTTTCTTCCACACACCTAGATTCCTTCACCTCTTCCTCTTTCTACCAGGCAATCACACTTATCCCAACTCCAGCAAGCTAATCTTTATTCTCAACAAGAAAGTCTCTAAACCTTGGACTGTTAAGCATTGTCTGGAGGCTGAATGGCAAGCCTCTTACCTTGTGGATGCTAAGCCAGCTATTGCTACTTACAACCGCCATTGGAGTCACTTTTCTCACCACTATGATGAAAACATCAGGCCAAAATAACTGAATGGCTCGGGAGAGGTTTCAGTCCAGGTTGGTGGAGAAGGCAATCATGATCGTAGGAGCATGCAGCAGCTGTCCACCTCCTGGCAGACCACGAGGCAGAGAGGGACCAGAGCCAGCACCACATCACCATCTTCAAAACCCTGCTCTTAGTGACCCACTTCTAAGAGTTGAGCTCTACAGCCTCCCAAACAGCGCCGTAGACCAGGAAACATGTTTTCAGAGCATGAACATGTGTAGAGTGCTCAGATCCAAAAGCTACTGTCGCTACTGTACAAATGTAGCCAAGAGCTGACAAATGGGTATAAGTGTGATCCTATAGACTTTTACTTTAAATTAGAAGTTTATATGGTTTTTGAAAATTACATTCATTCTTTGATAACTTTATACTTGCATATAATGCGTTCTGATTGCAACTGTGCTCCATCTCCTTATGCCCCTCTTACCCACCATTCCCCAGTCTCCATTCTGCTTTTATATTATTTTGTTTTTATTTTGTAATGAACTGAGTTTAACCAGAATTGATTATATATGTTATAAAATATTATCCTTCTCTTGATATTAAAAGAAAAAAATTGGCCAGGCATGGTGGCACATGCCTTTAATCCCAGTGCCCGGGAGGCAGAGGCAGGCAGATCTATGTGAATTTGAGGCTAGTCTGGTCTACAAAGTGAGTTCCAGGACAGCCAGGGCTACAGAGAGACCTTATCTCAAAAAACCATAAACAAACATACAAACAAAGCCGGGCGATGGTGGCGCACGCCTTTAATCCCAGCACTCGGGAGGCAGAGGCAGGTGGATCTCTGTGAGTTCGAGACCAGCCTGGTCTACAGAGCTAGTGCCAGGACAGGCTCCAAAGCCACAGAGAAACCCTGTCTCGAAAAAACCAAAAAAAAAAAAAAAACAATTAAAAACACTTAAAATCATAAAAACCAGGGCCTGTGGGGACCTATGAGAAAATAAAATACCTTACTGGGCAAGCCTGGCAGCCTGAGTACCATTCAAGAACCCAAAATGCAAGGGAGAACTCCAGAATGTTCTTTCCTGACTTTTATATGTGTCCCTTAGCAGTCACATAAGTACACACATCCACACCTGCATACACACACACCTACATGTATACACACACATACCTATGTACATGCACACACACATACGTATGTACATGCACACACAAACACACACACAGACACCTGCATCCACAGATATCCAGTTATAAAAATACACACAATACAATAGAAATAAAAAGAAAAAACAACAACAAAAAGAAATGAAGAAGGATGCTTTAAAAAAATTCCACTCTAGCTCAGAATTGAGTATAATAGAGTGCTATTTATTTAGGGGTAGACTCACAGATCACAATCCTCTGCTGGAACAGGGAACAGCAACCAAATCCCACAGCCAGAAAAGAGACTGAACATGCGCTTTACTTCGGCATATATAGTATAAGAGGCCACGTAGGAATTCCTACATCATCTCCTCCTTTTTTGTTTAAATAAGGAAGTTTTAAGCTTAATACAAAGTTATATATAATAAGAACAAATATCAGGTACAAAAATTAGAATTACAGCCAGCATAAACAATATCAAGCAAGAAATATGTAAAAAAATGTTTCAATAATTTATCCAATCCTAATGAGTTTAAGTCTTGTATAATAAATAGCTTGGCCAAGTCATGAGAGGAAAGTAACTACAACTAACTAGTCTTCAACCCCATCAAAGACCCAAGAAGGGAAATAATATTACCTGAGTAAGCAGGAAGTACCATTAAGCAACTTCCAAAATGTGCAACAAATGATAGAGACAACTGGCTACCTAAGCTATCACCCACAGTCTCATTAGCAATACAGGAGCAACCAACTTTGGCTAAGGCCTAAAGTAACTGACAGGTCATTCTCAGAGGCAGGAAACTTTTCAAACTGTCTTACTTTGTATTAGCAAGTTTAGATCATCTCTTTTTTTTCTTGTATCCTGCTTGTCCTGTCCGGACACCATGCATTTTGTCAGTGGTTGAAGCATGGGCAGTTCCTTGCACAAAGGCCAGTTTTGCCAAGAAGAAAACAAGCTCCAAGTATAGTGTCTTCAGTGTTCAACATTTTCTCAGAAATAGATAGGTGCTGCCAGGAGCAACCATGTCCCACTTCAACAGAACCTTAAATTATTCAAATGCCATATTCTACAGCTCTTTGAAGTGGTTGAAGATTACCTATCTAAGCAGAAGACAATCTCTAGGTATCTAAAGAACCTGATTAGTCTTAGTATGGCAAATGTGGATGACTATTGACCTATAAGTCTTAATATCTATATAGCTTAAAGACTAAGACTTCATGTTAGAATATTAAACAATCTTTAAACAACTGTGCAACAAATGAGGACAATGACCTCAAAATGTATAAGTATCTTGATCAGAGGTAGAAATGTATATTGCAATATGATAAATATATCCTAAAATTGTATCAATATACAAAATGTCTTAAGTAGAGGTAGAAGCATGCATGCATACAATATGACAAAAATAACTGCCTAGATATACAAATATTGTAGATGAAAATAGGAACATATTCAATATACTTATGCTTGTATCAATATACAAGAATTAATACCAATGTAAATTGCCTATAAATAATAGCTCACAAGTATTCACTCTATTACTCACAATTATTATTAGTGTGAGTAAGCTCACACTAATCTATTATCCCATCCATATCCAATTTCTTCTCTTTTTTTCAAAGAGATCCCTGAGCTTACATAATTTTCCCCCAACCCCCAACCTTATAACAATTATAATCAACCCCTAAATGATATCCCTAACCCTGAGGACAAACTTTGTTGGTAGAGGGGACGTTGTCTTCTAGAATTACTTCCAGCTGTCATGGGGGCAATGTTCTTTCTGTGGGATCCTGTGAAAGTAAAATGATAGTTAAGTTCCAAGATTAATATCTGTATAATTGCAAGTAGTCTCTGGGTATTTGGTAGGGGTTTTTCTGAGGTTCCTATTTGGAGTTTTGGCCAGAACATTGTAAAAAAAAATGCACCATTTCAGTTAACCAAGTTGAAACTTGAGCAGCTGGTACCCAAAACAGGTTTATAATAGCACTATCAGCATCATGACGTCATATCAACCAGGTGGAATTGTTGTGGGGTCTTATCTTCTTCCTGTAAACTTCCAAGATTACTGCAGGAAAATTCATTGTTCATTGTGGAAAACTTAAACATTATTTATATAGACATACATATTCAATGAAAGGTATGATAAAGACAAAAAATAGGTATGAAAAAAAGTAAATGTTTTTCTAAATTCTTTCTTCTTTCTGTCCCATACCAGATGGCTCTTGACATGAGACAGAAACTCTGAATTTTTCTTTTAACAACATGCTTGGGTTTAGAAAAGGACAGAGTCATTGTCCAACTCCAAAGCCAGCTCTATATATTCATATTACTGTATATATATATATATATATAAGTTTTGATCACCTGTCCTTACAAATCATATTCCTTTTTCTTAATGATCCTTACTGGATAATTATTTTTCCTTCTGTCAGTATCCAAACACCCAGGGTCTCTTGAATTTTTCAAGATGTTTATATTCCCATAAAGACAAGAGCAGAACACTGCCCAACCTTTATGGTTTCCTTACTACTTGTATGGTTGTTACCATTGTGGATAAGCTGCCATTTCTCTTTCTCAAGAGATTTTTCTTTTTCAAAGCAAATCTTTCTTTTTTCTTTTTTCTTTTTTTTTATTGATTTTTATTGAGCTCTACATTTTTCTCTACTCCCCTCCCTGCCTCTCCCCCCTTTCAATCCTCTCCCAAGGTCCCCATGGTACCAACTTACTCAGGATATCTTGTCTTTTTCTACTACCCATGTAGATTAGATCTATGTATAGCTCTCTTAGGGCCCTCATTGTTGTCTAGGTTCTCTGGGATTGTGTTTTGTGGGCTGGCTTTCTTTGCTTTATGTTTAAAAACTACTTATGAATGAGTACATGTGATAATTGTTTTTCTGTGTCTGGGTTACCTCACTCAAAATGATGTTTTACTAGATCCACCCATTTGCCTGCAAAATTCAAGATGTCATTTTTTTTCTGTTGTATAGTATTACATTGTGTAAATGTACCACATTTAGCAAATCTTTATTAATTTTGATGGTATCTATAACTTTTTTCTCCTGTTGAAACAAGAGCAAAACCCCTTCCCCAATGTAGCACATCTCCTGGCTTTCATTGTGAGTTCAACACATCCTTGAAATACACTTACTGATTTAATTTAGAAGACTTTTCTATTATCCAATGTCTCTCTGCTACTGTTGTCCCTTTCTCAATGCGTTAAGAAAATTCAAGGTTAATAAAGTATTATGTAATCCATTTCTAGGGGTATTTCCCATTCCTTTCTATTTGTTTAACATATCCTTTATAGTTCGATTTGATATTTCTATAACTGCCTGGCCTGTAGGATTGTATGGTATACCTGTAATATGCTTTATATTATAATAAGCAAAAAAACTGTTTCATTTTCTTAAAGATATATGCTGGACTAATATCTGTCTTTATTTGTGCAGGTATACCCATGATGGCCATAACTTCTAATAAATGTGTGATTACTGAATCAGCCTTTTCTGAGCTTAAAGCAGTTGCCCACTGAAAACCTGAATAAGTGTCAGTGGTGTGGTGTACATATTTTAATTTTACAAATTCTGTAATGTGGAACACATCCATTTGCCAGATTTCATTCTTTTGAGTACCCTTTCAGTTAGTCCCTGTAGGTAGTGGTATTTGGTTACAGAAAGAACAAGTAGAACATCTCATTATAATCTCCTTAGCTTGTTGCCATGTAATAGAAAACTCCTTCTTTAAACCTTTGCTATTGATATGGTGTTTCTTATGAAATTCTGAGACCTTCAATACAGTTCCAAACAGCAATAGATCAATTTCTGAATTACCTTGTGCTAGAGGACCAGGCAGATCTGTATGGGATCGGATGTGTGTTTTATAAATGGGACAAAATCTATTCCTGATTATATCTTGAACCTGTATGAATAATGAAGTCAATTCTGTATTATCTGGTATAAATTTAGCAGTTTCAATATGTAAGACAACTCTTTCTGCATATTGTGAATCAGTAACTATATTAAGAAGTTCATTAAAAACTCTTAATACCATGAGAATAGCATATAATTCTGCCTTTTGGACAGAATTATAAGGGCTATGTTCTACCTTACTTAAATCATCTGATTTGTAACCTGCCTTTCTTGATTTATTTGTATCAGTATAAAATGTATGGGCTCCAGTTATTGGAGCATCATGTACAATTCAGGGAAGAATTTAAGAAATTCTCTTTATAAGGTTAAGTCTATTGCTTTTGGGATAATTGCTATTAATTTCTCCAAAAAATTAGCACAAGCTCTTTGCCATGGTTCATTGGCTTCTCATTACTTTTCTATTTCATCAGTAGTAAAAGGCACTATAATCTCTGCTGGGTCTATACCTGCTAAATGACAAAGTCTCAATTACTTTTGTTAACAAAATGTCATCCATGTAATGACAAATTATAGATTTGGGAAATTTTTTTATGCATTATTGCCAATGGCAGGCTAACAAAGAATTGGCATAAGGTAGGGCTATTGAGCATTCCTGTGGAAGGATAGTCCACTGGTATCTTCTAGTAGGTTGAGAATTATTTTAAGTAGGTACTGTGAAAGCAAATTTTTCTCTGTCATTTTCTTGTAAAGGTATAGTGGGGAAACAATCTTTCAAATCAATAACTATAAGAGGCCATCCTTTTGGTAATAGAGAAGGCAAAGCAATTCCAGATTGTAGAGTCCATAGGTTAAATTACTTTATTGACAGCTCTTAGATCTGTCACCATTCTCCATTTACCAGATTTTTTTTAAAATAACAAATACAGGAGAATTCCAAGATCTGGTTGATTCTTCAATATGGGGAGCATCTAGTTGCTCCTGTACCAGCTGTTCTAAACCCTGAAGTTTGTCTTCTGTTAATGGCCACTGTTTAACCCATATTGGTTTCTCAGTTAACCATTTTAAAGGTAGGGCTTTTGGAATCTCTAAAGTTGTGTTCTTGTACCACCTTAATGGCTGGTGACCTTTGTGTATAGTACCTTATAATATCCTTCCCAAAATTATGAGTTTCTGGTACTGCAGGAATGTTAATCTGGGCATTCCATTTCTGCAGCAGGGTGCAACCCTATAAATTAGCTGCAATATTAGCCACAAATGGCATCAGTTTTTTCTCTGTCCTTCTAGCCCTTATGCATTCAACCCATCTCATGCTTTGTTTCACTTGAGATAGAGTTCCAATTCCTAGTAATTGAACATCTGCCTCTTGAAGAAATCAATTTGAATGCTAAGATTCTAGAGTAATGATACTCTCATCTGCACCCATGTCTATCAAACCCACATTACAATGCCATTTATATGCACTCTTAGCTTTAGTCTTTGATCATAGAAGACTGTCAGAATATACATTTCTTATTGGAATTTTTTATTTATCCTCCATGCTTTTTCCATTATCCAGAACAGTATGATCTTTTACAGAAGGCTCTGGATTTTTTTAATTTTTGTGGTGAAACATGTCCTGCATAGTGACTGGGAATGACTGGACCACTTTTGGCTTGGGGGCTTACAAGAGCCCCCCCTCCCAGGAGTTTCTGATGTTAATGGGTTGCCTTATCGGTCTTTTGTTGATCTGCATTCATTAGTTTAATGTCAGCCTTTGCCACACCTTCTACACATACCTGAAGGCTGAGTCCTCCTATTCTTGCCATTCCCAGTGGAGATATTATTCCTAGGAATTCCTTGTCTACAATCCCTTCTCAGATGTCCTAATCTACCACTGTGGCATCCATACTATTATGTGTACTATGGTACTTCGCCTGCACTACAGGACCATTTGTGAGCTGGGCAAGGGCCTGGAGATTTAAACACACTAAGACACACAGACAGGGACACGGGTCATCCTTGAAACAGGATACCCCCCTTTATTGTGTCCAGGGGCAGCTTATATAGGGATTCTTAACTGATAGCCATGCCCCAGCCAAACCCACAAGAAACCACTCCCCTGCCATCAGGAACTCCTGAGGGTCTCATGCTCAGAGCAGCTGCAAGCATAACATGCTGTTTACAAGAAATTCAGGATCTGGGGGTTCACAGCTCTCAATATACCACAATTAAAACATTTGACATTTTGATGTCTCTTCATTCCTTTGGAAATTGCTTCTCCTACCCAAGATTTAGTATTATAATCAAATGTCTCAATGTTCATCGTATACAGGATCCATTCATACATTGGTGCTGATCTAAACTTTAAAGGCCCAAGTATCTTTTTGCACTCTAAGTTGGCATTTTCAATGGCCAAAGAGTCAATAAGTACTCATTTAACATCTGGGTCTGTTACTCCCATTTGTCTAGCCATAGTTAGTCTTTGTAAAAAGTCACTAAAGGGTTCTCTTTGGCCCTGTTTAACCCTGGTATATGATTCAATTCATTTTCCCAGTTCTTGAATCCTGTTTCAAGCATTTAAGGCTGCTTTGTGGCATGGGGACAAGGTCTGTTCATCATAAAGAGCTTGAGCCTATGGGTCAGCACAAGTGCCCTTACCAAGAATTTGATCTTGGGAAGTCTCAAGTCCTTTTGCTTTTCCCTGTTGCTCTAAAATTTTAGCCTCCTCTCTGAAATAGCATTTATACTTCAGTTGAGGCCCATCATCCAGGACTTCTGAGGCCATTCGTGTGACATGGCTTTAATGCTAGAACCCCATGTGTTTACCATCTCCCTAACAAATGCAGAATGCAAGCTGTAAGTTACAATTTCTTGCTTAATTTCTTCTAAATCATTCATTCCTATAGGTATCCATCTACCTTCTTTGGATCCTTTTGGGCCTTTAGAACTTGATGCTTTGTCAGAGTAGATTACAGGGTAAGAAGCTAAAACCCTGGGTAAGTCATCTCTGACAGCTACTGGCGATGTTGAATCCTGTCCTTGTGCCTTCTTTCCCTGCTCATCAGCTCCAGTAATTTCCTCAATTGTTTCAAATCTTTTTACCACTGTCTTTTGTAAAGCCTGAATCTCCTGACCTGTGTATATTTCTAGTGATTTCATGGAGGCACCTAGTCTCTGGTCCTCATTCTGCACATGTGATCCCAAGGTCTGAAGTTTTTCATTTAAAGATAACATCTCATCCTTGGATATTATTTGGATAGTGTGCAGATTGCCATCCTGAAGAGATACTCTATCTGCTAACCTATCATAATGTTTTAACAAAGTTTGATTATCAAATTAAACAGCATTAATTCTTTCAGATAATTTTTCAGTATCCTTTGACATGGATTCAATTTTGTCTGTCAAATTAATGTTAGCCTTTTTAATAGTATTAATTTTTTAAGTAACTTTTGATTTTCAATGGTATTAATTCTGTCAGCTAGCTGTTCATTATTAGTCTGTAAAGACTGTATCATTTCTAAACGTACTTCATTCTTGGTTTTGTTATCAAACCATTTTCTTAAGGATATAATATGAAGAAAAAAATTGAGTCCCAATATCCAATAAATGGATGTATCACCATAACCATATAAGCCTTGAAGAATACAATCCATAGTATAAGCAAAAAAGTTACTAAAAGTTTCAATAGTAATGTCTGCCATTATATAATTTTCAAGTTTACTGATTTATTAATTATCTGTTATGAAAGCCTGTAAATTGTTTCAGGTTAATAATCGTTATTGTTCAGGGGGTGTCGTGGTTGCAGAGTTGGAACTAGAGGTGCAACCTGGTGCCATGATCAGTCCTGAGCAGCTTTGGTTTCACCCCCTTGGTGCTGGTTAAATACTGAGAAATATGCTTTTCTTGACAAATTAAAAGCAAGTCAAATGGGTAGGGATGGGGGACTTTCTGGGCTGTGGATCATTTAGACCTTTAAGCTGATCCACCCAGTAGGTGTTGAGATCGAATCTACATGAGGAATCAGATGAAGGACACATGAAAGAAATCTCACACTAGCTCAGAATTGAGTATAATAGAGGGTTGTTTATTTAGGAGCAGACTCGCAATCACAGTCCTCTGCTGAAATAGGGGAACAGCAACCGAACCCCACAGCCGGAAAAGAGGCCAGATGTATGCTTTACATATCAGCATATATAGTATAAGGGGCCACGCCCAAGTGGGCAAGTAACTTAAAGGCTACTGGCAGTAGGAATTCCTATAGCAAAGAAAAAGCCACTAAAGCTTAAAACAAAATATAAAGGAGAGTCCTGCCTTGGGGAATGGTCAGAAGCAGGAAGGGTTTGGCCCTGGCAAGTCTGTAAGCCTGGTCTTGCTGAGCCCACTATCTCAAACAAGGCTTATCTTAAGAGGAAAATAAAGCAGCATTTGCGTTCCTAATCCCTTTGTAGTATGAATCTACATTTCTGTAGCCACTCTTTTACCATATTCTCCCAGAGATTTAAATTTTTACAATAACAAATATTGAACTGTCAGAAATTTCACTTCTTCCTTGGCCACCAATGAGCAGAAGTGATGGTCACCATCTGGCCTTGTTTCAAAACTCAAACCAAAGACGAAGTAAAATATATTCCCAAATATCTACAAACACACACATGAAATATAGGTGTATTTAAAAGAATGACTACCAGAGGGACTTTAAATTTCACAGCCTCTGCTAATGCAGGCAGCTAATCCTATTTAAATTCATATTAGTCTTGGTATCTTTTTCCCTAAGATTTACCTATTTGTATGCTTGCATGAGTTAAACTGCCTTTTGCATGATATCGGTACTTTTGTAATTTAAATCTATAAAAGGCAATTTCTTTTAAATGTACTTCCTCCCAGTGAGTGAGAGAGGCACTGAAGTTATTTGAGAGCTGTCCACCTCAGTAAACATGTGCACTGAACTCCGGGGTGACACGCAGGCTGCGGGAATTAATCTCACACCTGAGGAGTGGATCGGCCGAGAAAGAAACCGCTTTTGAAAAGAGCCAGTTCGCAGCATTATTGAAGGAAATGGTGTGTTTTAAAACTGCCATTTAGGCCAGCTTTAACCTGCCTTCTCCTGAGAAAGTGTTAAAGACTTTGTTTCTGTTGCGATGCCTTTTTGTATCCATCATAAGCTGCCCGAGGAGCCGCGGTGAGGACTGAATGTTCACGTTGGCTGATAAACTGAATACCGCTGGCCCCTGCTGGCTGGCAGGGTCGGTTTTCAGACCCCACGGGCGGCTCCCAGCGGGATTCTGTGTATTTGGGTGTGGTTAGGTCCTGTAGGTGAAGGATTCAAATCTGGATCTGAGGGGCTGAGGCTAACACTTTTCCTTCCTGGATTTCCATGGAATGTTCACGCTCAGCGTTTCCACTTGACAAATATGAGATGCAAATTGGTTAATGGATAACCTGAGCCTAAAGTGGTAACATATTCCTGATATGTGGGGCACACACAGCAATTCCAGCAGGACTGGGGGTTTCCTAGGGAAAAGCAGTGGAGTGTGAAATCAGGAGGGACTGTGAGAGCTATGCCCCCACTTCTGGCTCCACGGAGCGTTTTTCTCCCAAGAGAACCAGCCCTGTGCTTCCTCACCCCACCCCACATAGGCCAGGACACATTGTCAGGAGCTCACCAGGCCACAGCCTTGAAGGAACTCCTCAAGGAAGCTGGAAACTACAGTGTTCCAAGATAGAGCATTCGGGTTGGCCAGGGACCCACAGAGAACTCACCCTCAGCTTCCGACCCACCTGAGAACAGGCGCACACCCTCTTCCATCTCTATACATCTCTGTTCTTTCCCCTCTGGTAGTGACATCTACACGTCAAATGTCAGGATGGAAGTATGACGTTCCATGTGTGAGCCTGGTACTGAGACAAAGCTTCCTTTTTGGTTCCTATCTACCTAAGCCACAGCACCTGACCCTTACTTACCCCACCACCCAGAAGGAAATCAATATAAAAGATTCACAAGCCATCAGACTGAGCACAGTGTTCAGATTCACTCCCTTCCGGTCCAAGGGGGTCACTCCATTAGAGAAACTCTCCAGCCTGCGCGCTGTTAGAAAATGCTCGAAATGTGAAAGGGCAAATAAGCAAAGGAAGCATTTGACTCCCTAATCAACAAACAGGATCAACGTGACTTGATTGAGAACCTCGGAAATCAGCTGTCTTTAATTCTCACAGTGGTGTGCTGCTGGCTGTTCTCTGAAGATGGGCAGGGTGTGTGTGTGTGTGTGTGTGTGTGTGTGTGTGTGTGTGTGTGTGTGTGTGTGTGTGTTTAGGGCCAGGAGTTTGGCAGTTTGGTCTTGATACTTCCCAGAACTTACACCATGGTTTAAAACAAACAAACAAACATATTTAAAGATTCTTTTAATGGTGACCGTACACTAAGACCACCACCCACCACCTGGCGCAATTATAAAGTTTTCCACAGAGGACAGTCGTAGTAGTTACTTGACTGCATAAAACTTCAGTGAAAAGAGGGGAAAAAATCCTACATAAAATCTGAAGTGAATGTATAAATAATATGCCACTTGTCTAGACAATGCAGGTCATATGCAAAGAGAGCAGCAGGTTGAGAGAAAAATTGTCCGTCCGTCAGACAACCGTAACTGATTCTGATGCTAAGTAATGGAGGAGCAGTGTGCACTGGCTCCACGCTAAGCGCTTCGCCCTGAATCCACACTCTTTTACTCACCTGTCGCTTCTGCGCCTTCGGCAAATGCGCTTGCTATTTACACATTAAAATGAATGCCCAAAGAACAGCAGGTGAATGAGCAAGTGCCACTGGCCTATGTAACCGGCCTTTGCTTAAAGCAGAGACAGCCCTTCCCTGTCAGCAAGGTGGGCTTTGCGTAACATGGAACCTAAGGCTGAGGCATTTTTAGTTTTTGTTGTTTTTGCCTCTTGTTTTTAGTACATTTTCCCCTTTTATTTCCAATAGATTTTTTTTCTCACATAATATATTCTGATTATGGTTTCCTCTCCTTCCATTCTTTCCAGCTCCTCCATACCTCCTCTTCCATCTGGATCCACCCCCCTTTCTGTCTCTCATTTGAAAATAATAAATAATAATAATATACAACAATAATAAAATATAATAACATAGTGTAAAAACTAGCACATCAGAATTAGACAAAACTGAAGGAAGGAAAAGAGCCCAAGAGGAGGCACACTCAGGTATCCCATAACACACTCAACTGAAAGTCATAACATATACACCGAGGATCTGTAGGGTAAAGAGAGAGAAGAAAAATATATATAAATAAAATTTTAAAAATAATAGTAAGATAGATTTTTTTTTTTAAAAAGGGGAGAAGCCCTGACACAACATTATAAGACAAGCAACCTCCAAAGACGCCCTTCGGTTCATTTTTCTGTTGTCCATTACTGCTACACATGCAGCCTACCCAAAGAGTATCCCCAGGGAATTAGCAACTGGGTATCAATTGGATTTATCAATTGGAGATTGCATCTGGCTTAGGGATGGGGGCCTGTGTCCACTTCTCCTTTCAGCTCTAGGACCCACACTGGTGCAGACCCATGCAGTTCCTGTGCAAGCTGCCTCAGTCTCTGGAAGTTCCTACGTGTGCTGAACCTGTCGACTTAGAGGGCTTTTTTTCCTTAATGTTCTCCCTCTGGTTTTTATACTCTTTCTACTTCCTCTTCCCTGGGGTGCCCTGAGCCCTAAGAGGAGGGATTTGATGGAGACATCCTGTCTAAGGCTGAGTGTTTCAAGGTCTCTCACTTTCTGCCTGTCTGACTGTGGATTTCTATTCTGTATTTGTTTCTGTTTGCTGTAGGAGGAAGGCTCTCTGATAGTGACCGATGTATGAAAATAGCAGAATATCATTAGGAATCATTTTATTGCTACATTTTTTTTTTTTTAAGAACAGAAGCATTTGGTTTTACCCTAGGTCCCTGGGCTATGTAGTCTCTGGTTTTCGTCACCCAACCGTGTCAAGTATGGATTCCATCTCAATTCTTAAGTCAAATCAGATAGTCAGAGAGTGGTGAGCTGTCCTCACAAAACTTGTGCCACCACTGAACTAGCATGTCTTGCAGGCAGGACACCATTGTAGATTAAAGGCTAGAGTTACCCCAAGATACTTTATACTATTGAGGCTGTTGTGAAAGAGACTGTTTCCCTGATTACAGTTTGTTTGTCATTTGTATATAGAAGAACAACTGATTTTTGTGAGTTAATTTTGTGTCTAGCTGCTTCACTGAAAGGTTTATTTATTTATTTATTTATTTTTTGAGCTATATGAGTTTCCTAGTGAAATTTTCGGGGTCATTTATATACTCTATTTTATCATCAGCAAATAAAGATAACTCCTTTGATCTCCTTCAGCTTCCTTAATTGCTCTAGTGAAGACTTCAAGTACTGTATTGAGTAGATTTGGAGAGAGTGGACAGCCTTGACTTATTCCTGCTTTTAGGGATTCCTTTCCGTTGCTATCCAAGTCGATTTTGGCTGTGGGTTTGCTGTAAATTGCCTTTATTCTGTTGGGGTTTGTCTCTTTTGTCCCTACTCTCCAGAAATTTTATCATGAAGGAGTGTTGGATTTTTGTCAAAGGCCTTTCTAATGAGATAATCATGTGGTCTTTGTCTTTCAATTTTGTCTTTCAGGCCTCATAAAACAAGTTGGGAAATGTTCCTACTGTTTCAATTTTGTGGAATAGTTTGGGGAGTATTGGCATTAACTGTTCCTTGAAAGTCTGCGTGAATTATGCACTATTTTCATCTGGCCCTGGGCTTTATTTGCTTGGGAGACTTTGAATTACTGTTTGTATTTCACTAGTTGTTATTAGTTTGTTTAAATTGATTATCTGACTGTGATTTAACTTCGGTAAGAGGTATCAAGAAAATTATTTATTTCCTTTATATTTTCCAATTTGATGGAATACAGGTTTTAAAGTATGTCCTTATGAGTCTCTGGATTTCCTTGGTGTCTGTTCATATTCCCCCCAGTTTCATTTCTAATTTTGCTAATTTGGATGTTTCTCTCTACATTTTATTTAATCTGGTTAGGGGTTTGTTGTAATGAGTTAAGTGGGAAAAGGCATCTGGTTGTATTGAACTCAAAGAATACCATAAAGTCACACCAAGCAACAGATCTCACTCAAGGAGTTTTTTGAGGGGAGAGGGGGAGGAAGGTTGGAAGGGAAAGAGGGCAGAGAGAGAAGGTACTTGCTGTAGATAAGGGAATACAGCACTTGTGCGCAGGGAGGATATGCACCTCCCAGACAGCGGCAATGTGTCACCTCCTGGACAGCTATTGACGATGTGTCCTGCTGTCACTAGGTTACTGAAAATGGCTGGAGGGGTGGGCTTTTCCTACTTTTGCCAATCTTATTAGTTTGCCTAAAGAACCAACTCTTTGTTTAACTGATTTTGTTTGTTTGCTTGTTTGTTTCTATCTTATTGGTTTCAGCTCTGAGTTTGATTATTTCTTGCCATCTACTCTTCTGGGAAAGTGATCTCTCTTTTTTGTTCTAGAACTCTAAAGTGGGCTGCTAAGTTACTTGTATTAGATCCCTTCAAATTTTCTATGTAGGCACTCTGAGAACTGTCTTCACTGCGTTCCATAAGTTTGGGTATGTTGTATATTCCTTTTCATTCAATTCTAGAAAGTCTTTAATTTCTCTCTTTACTTCTGGTTTAACCATTTTTCATTGAGAAGACAGTTGTTCGGTTCCCATGAGTTTGTTAATTTTCTGCTGTTCCTGTTGTTGTTGTTCATATCCAGCTTTAATCCATGGTCAGATAGAATGCAGGGGATTATTTCATTTCTATTGTATCTGTTAAGTCTTGCTTTGTGTGGGCATATGTGGTCAATTTTGGAGAAAGTTCCATGGGGTGCTGAGAAGAAGGTATATTATTTTGCATTTAGACAAAATGTTCTGCAGATATCTGTTAGGTCCTTTTGATTTGCAACATCAGTTAGCACCAGCATTTCAGTTTTTTGTCTGGATGACCTATCTATTAGGAAAGGGAGTGTATTAAGTCTTCCACTATCAATGTGTGGGGGTCAATATGTGATTTAAGCTGTAGCTGTGCTTTTTTTATGAATTTGCATACCCTTATGTTAGTGCATAGAACATTGTGTTAAGAACATTGCTATGTCCTCATGAATTCTCCTTTGATGAGTATGTATTGCCCTTTCCTATCTCTTCTGATTAGTCTTGGTTTGAAGTCTATTTTGTCAGCCATTAAAATGGCTATACTAGCTTGCTTCTTAGGTTGCTTCTTTATATGCTTAGAATATCTTTTTCCATTCTTTTACCCCAAAGTGATGTCTGCCCTTGATGTTAAGGTGTGTCTCTGTGGTGCAGAAAAAGGATAGACTCTGTTTTATCATTCATTCAGTTATCCTGCATCTTTTTAATTGGGGAATTGAGACCACTGATGTTGAGAAATGTCAATGAACAGTGTTTGTTGATTCCTGTTTGGGGTGTGTGTGTGTGTGTGTGTGTGTGTGTGTGTGTGTGTGTGTGTGCGTGTGCTTGCCCTCTTTGACTTGCTGGTTTGGGTTTACTTATTCCTTATGTTTTATTGGCTGTGGTTAATCTCTTTATGCTGGAGATTTTCCTTCTAGCACCTTCTATAGGTCTGGATTTGTGGATAGATATTGCTTAAATTTGGCTTTATCATGAAATGTCTTATTTTCTTCTCCATCTATTGTGATTAAAAATTCTACTGGGTATAAGTGGTCTGAGCTAGCATCTGAGGTCTCTTAGAGATTTTTAGATTCTCCATTGAGAAATCAGGTATTATTCTAATAGGCTTGTATTTTTGTGTTACTTGTTTTATTCCCTCTTGGTAGCTTTTAATGTGTTTTCTTTCTTTTGTATGTTTAGTTTTTTGATTATTATGTGCATAGAGGAATATCTTTTCTGGTTCAGCCTATTTAGTATTCTGTATGCATCTTATATCTTGGTAGGCATCTCCTTCTTTAAGTAAAGAAAATTTTCTTAAAAATACTTTCTGTGCCTTTGACCTGAGTATTCCTATTATTTAGTCTCCTTTCTGTATTCATATTATTCTTAGATTTGGTCTTTTCATAGTGTCCCAGATTCCTGAACATTTTGTGCCAGGATTTTTCAATATTTAATATTTTATTTTACTTAGGTATTCGTTTCTTTTATCATGTCTCCAATGCCTGAGATTCTCTCTCCCATCTCTTGTGTTCTGTTGATGAGGCTTATCTCTAAGGTTCTTACTTTTGAGTTCCTAAATTTTTCAATTCCAGATTTCCCTCAGTGTGGGTTTTCTTTATTGATTCTACTTTCACTTTCAGTTCTTGAACTGTTCTATTCATTTCCTTCCACTGCATGTTTGTGTTTTTATAGGATTTCTTTAAGGGATTTATTCATTTTCTCTTTAAGAATCTCTATTGTATTTCTAACGGTATTTTAAAGTCCTTGTCCTGTGCTTCAGCCATGTGGCACTACTCAGAATCTACTCTGATAGTGTTGCTGGGCTCATGTGGAGATAGATTTTCCCTGCTGTTATTGGCTATGCTTTTACGTTAGCATCTAGACATCTGGGCTTGAGAAGACTGTAATTTCAGATGCTGATAAATGGTCTTGTCTTTATTGGGTGAGTATTTGTTCCTTGGTTTCTGTTTCTCTCTCTCTGGGTCTTAGGAGACTTTGGTGGCTGTGTGTTGCCTGGCAGGAAATTCTGGGATCCTGATAGCTGTGACCACTAGGGATTCTGGGTAGAAGGTGTTCCTAGATCTTAGGAACTAACACTTAGAAAAGAAGATGTGCTAGGAGTGGGGGCTGAGGGCGTTCACAGGACGGGGGTCCACAGATGGAAACAAAACAGGTTGTTCCACTACGATCTGCTTGGTCTCCTGGGAATGGATGCAGAGAGTGAGGAGAGGCCACACAGGTAGTCTGCTCCAGAGCTGGGGGGCCGGACATGCAGGAGAGGGGGAGAGTAAAGATCTGAAGTCTGTCTACCTGCTCTGCTGGCCTACTTGCTTCTCTGTCAGGCTTGGCTGGTGGGTTCCCAGAGAAAGCCTGCTGTGGCAGGATAGCAGGATGAGAGGGGAGGAGGGTTGAAGGAGATCTGTGTGATCTGCTGGGGTTGGGGACAAATTGTACATTTTATATTTTTCCTTGCTGAGTTTGCTCCTTTTATTAGAGATCTGCGTAAGCATGGCACTAACACATATTGACTCTTACAATTTCTTCCTTTCTTTCTTTCTTTCTTTCTTTTTTTTTTTTTTTTTTTTTTTGGCTAAAAGTTCAATTACATCAGTATCATCTGAGACCTTTGAAGCACTAAGCTAAAAGCCAGGCTGGATGTCACTGTCGTTAAGTATTAAGTCTCTAGAAGGAAGACAATTTTCACAGGTGGAGTTGGCATCCTACTAAAAACCGATCAGTTACACCAGTATTGAAAATCCCTGCCACTTTCCCATTGCCTTGGAAGTTTAACAGTCTCAGTTGGTTTTGTAAAGTTATTTACAGACTAGGCAAGGTCATTCTTCCTAATTCCCAGGCACCTCCCAGGCCCTGCAGAAGCCCCCGGGGCAGGGGCCATCCTTCACTGTACCATTTTCATTGAACCCCTAGGTCAAAGGACACCCAAATGTCCCTGACCCTAGGGAAAGGCTCCCCCATGCATGCTTCAGTAGTATGATTTCTCAGCTAAACTGTAAAACATCTAATCTGTTCCTTACCCCAAACTGGGTCCTCAAGATAGAATTAATGATTTCTGCAGCTTGTAACTCCAGGGTTCAATGCAGAACCAAGAAAGACCAGTAAACAGGTAAATAAGTTAGTCCCCTTGTGCTAGAAGTCATGTACAACAGGACTTACAGAACACAGCCACATCACCAATTATTAATAAACATGGTGGTCCATTGCTTGTACTCAGCTGATAAAGACCAAAGAATTGTGAGTTCAAGAACAGCCTGACTACATAGCAAGATGCTCTCTCAAATAACAAAATACATGAGCTAAGTATGGAGCTCAATTGGTAAGTGCTCGTCTAAAATGCATGAAGTCCTGGGTTTGGCATCCAGTATCACGTGCTCTGGATGTTATGGTTCATGCCTATAATCATGGCAATCAGAAGAGTCAATTAGAAGAATTAGAAACTCAAGGTTATCTTTGACTTCCATAGTAAGTTGCAGCCTGGATTGTAAGAGAGATCCTGTACACACACCACACACACACACACACACACACACACACACACTACCACCCTCACCACCACCTCAACAACAACAAAAACCCACTGTTGTTAGTCACAAGGATTCAAATTCTCCTGTTCCATAAGTAGTTGAGCACATACAGAACATGTTAAGATGCCCCAGGCGTGTTTCTAACAAGGGCACTAAGTGCACCAAGCGCCTGGAATCAGCAGATGGTTGAGCCCCTGCTTAGCTCCACACTCTGAGCTGCATAAGTGGATACAGGGCAAGAATCAGAGCGAGGTGAGGTAGGAGAAAGAAGTGTCCATGTGGATACAACCACCAGAGTTCTCTGCCCACCACATGCGAGCAGTACCTGCAGAGGCCAGAAGAGGGTGTTGTATCTCCTGGAACTGGGGTTGTATATGGTTCTGAGCTTCCATGTGGGTTCCGGAAATGGAAACCAGGACTTCTGGAAGGGCAGCCAGTCCTCTTAACTGCTGGCCATAGCTCCAGCCCCAACAACCTGTTCTGAAGCAGAGTTGAAGTTTGTTAACTGTTGTTTCCAATATAACTCGTTAAACACGGGGGTTAAAAGAAAGAGGCACGAAGAATATGCACATCCACTTCTAATATGAGAGTCAAAATTACGTGTATTTGCAGAAGTCTTAGACAGCGGTTTGGGTGGCTTCTGAAATCACGTCTCAAAGGGTTGTAAAGCCACCAGAATGAGCTCCTAGGGTGAAATCCTAGGTCACAGGGTTGCAGGGAAGTTAAGATGTTTCTCCTACAAAGAGAGGATTCCTCCTGTGTGAGAAACTAGATAAAGAACAAGGCCAGACCACAAGGTCGTATAGACTTAGGCCTTAAGCAAGGCTCGCCGCGATCCTCATGTAAAATGAGTATCTTCTCTGTGTTTTCAGCTGTGATGGCTGCTCTTGGTTGTCAGTTTTGACTGTGTCTGGAATGAACTAAAACCCAAGCAGCTGGGTACACCTGTGAGGGATTGTTGTCTTAATTAACAATTCGTTTGTCTGAAGTGAGAAGACCCAACTTTAATCCAGGTCTTTTGAGATGGAAGATCAGATCAACCCTTAATCTAGGCCACACCTTCGGCTGGTGGCCTACTTGAAGGACAAGGAACGAGGAAGCTCTCTCTTTGCCTGTTTGTGCTCACTCCTGTTAGCAAGCCTGTTCCTTCCCTGGCATTAGAGCCTTCTTCAGAATTCCCATGTACCCTGAAGACCAGCGGAGGCATCCAGCTTTGTAGACTGAACAACTGCTGGATTCTTGGACCTTCCCTTGGTAGAGAGGCATTGTTGGATTAGCTGGACCACAGCCTGTACACCATACTAATAAATCCCATATATGTGAGTGTATGTATACATGTATATATGTGTGTGTATGTGCATATATATTATATTGTGCATATATGCATATGTATATATGTATGTGTGTATGTATGTATGCATGTGTGTGTGTGAGTGTATGTATTCATTCTGTAAGTTCTGTTTCTTTACAGAACCTTAACTAATGCATTAGCCTTCACAGCAAATGTAAATTGCACTGGAATTCGTGGTTGTCAGCTGGAGCAAGAGTTCAACTCTAGAGCGAGGGTCTCCTTTTCCTTGTTATGTCCTAGTTCACTTTTATAGCTCTGCTAAGACACAGACTAAAAAGAAGTAACTGTCTGTGCCCTGTGTCCCCTTCCAGGTTACAGTGCATCGCTGCGGTGCAAGGCAGAAGCCTGAGACAGAAGCTGAAGCAGAACCAGGGAGAACATGGCTTCCTGGCTTGCTTCCAGCCCCCCGACCCTTCCTATACCTCCCAGGACCACCTGTCCACATCAGTGAGGAATCAAGAAGGCAGAGGCATCTCCTCTAATGAAGATCCCCCCCCCCCGACCCCAGGTACCTCTAGCTTGTGTCAGGTTGACAGAAAACTAACCAGCAGAGCATCTTTCTGTCCCGCTCGGCCGCTGCGGTTGTTCACTATCTTTCTGGGCATGTGCAATGCTTCTGCACACAGTCAGGTCTGAGAGCACTACAGAGAACTTCCTCAGAGTCCACAATACAATGAATGCATACAAGGAACGCATCCCCACAGGACTGAAATAAAGCAGCAACGGAAGATAAAATCCAGGCAATTCTTCCCCCAGGAAGTTCACACCCATGTGCTCAGCTCTGTCTAACTTCTTCTGAGTGTCTCCCTTTCCCTTAACCCTTATGCTTAAGCCTATATTAAAATATCTTTCTTTTTTTTTATTGAGCTCTACATTTTTCTCTGCTCCCCTTCCTGTCTCTCCCTTCCCCGCTTCAACCCTCCCCCAAGGTCCCCATGCTCCCAATTTACTCAGGAGATCTTGTCTTTTTCTACTTTCTACTTCCCATGTAGATTAGATCTATGTAAGTCTCTCTTAGTGTCCTCATTGTTGTCTAAGCTCTCTGGGATTAAAATATCTTAATTAAACCCCAACTCTCCTTCCAAAACTGAAATATAGCTCATAGATAGCTGTCAGAATATTCTGGCACATTGTGAGGGTGGTTGTTTCCACCCTTTTTCCCCCCTAACTGGTCTGTGTGTCAGCGTCAACACCGTCAGTAACACCGCCATCAGAATGAATCACACTACCCCACAGGAACTCTTGAGCCAAACTGAACCCAACTGTGCTTTATGCTCAGCTTGAAATAAGCCAGGTCTCGCAAAGAGAAAGAAAGATTAAAGGGTCACACAAACAGAGCACGGCCTAAGCAGTTTCAGCTAGAAAGAGGAAGAAATGAGGGGAGGGAGGAGCAACCAAACCTGCTGAGAGAAATCACACTTCAAAATATTTCCGGTCAAAATGACACTTTGTTTTGATCTGGAGTTTAACATACACACACATTTTTCCCATGCCTAGGAAAACGTTTAGCAAATTCAACAATACTTACTGCTTCCCTCTCATCTTTTTAATTCCCCTAAGTTAAGTCAGTTCCCCTTTCGGTGAGCATCTTTCGGCACTGTTTCATCTTTTATAATATAGATGCCTGGATGGTCAACACCAGTGGCCAAATGATTTCATCTGAGTGGTGGCCCATTTCACGTGTTCTCAGAGGCATTTTTGGGATTCGGGGTTGAGGTGCATACGTTGACAGAATTGCCCAAGAGAAGCTTTAAAGAGACCTTAAGCAGTGATTTCCTAACAGACACGGAAGAGGTGAGACCTGCCCCAGCGCCTGTCTGCTCAGTCAGCCTGTGGGGGCTTCCAACTCTGGCACTCACCACACAGGGCACAGCACCCTAACCAGTTAGGAGAGGGCTATGTCCTCATGGGACCTGAGAGTTCTCCACCTGCTTTACTCTGTTCATTTGCCAGCTCGCTCATTCATTCATTCATTGGCAAATATGAGGCGAACCCCTCAGTGCTACTGCCCATGATGCATGCAGAGGGCAGTGTTAGAAAAATAAGTTCACCAGGCAGTGGTGGCGCTCACCTTTAATCCCAGCACTTGGGAGGCAGAAGCAGGTGGATCGCTGTGAGTTCAAGGCCAGCCTAGTCTACAAGAGCTAGTTCCAGGACAGGCTCCAAAGCTACAGAGAAATCCTATCTCGAAAAACACCAATTTTTTTTTTAAAAAAAAGGAAAAATAAGTTCACAGAAAGGCAGAAATAGAACATTGGTGAGCTTAAAATATACAAGCATTCCATATTTTCTCATATATGCTGTGTACATGCATACATACATATATACATATGTATACACACACATATATCTCATGGCATGAAGCACAGTGTTGACTCTTTGGATGGAGGAAGAAATTAATGTGAAGGATGGGGAGGAAGAGATGAACGAGGGTAGGTAATGGGGTGAGGAGACAAATATAAGGAAATTAGATATACAATTACATATATATGAAAACGTCAGAATGAAACTCATTAGTTTGCACACTGGCTTAAACAATAAAATCATAAATAAATATATTTGCTATTTATCTTCTTTGGGGGGGAGGCAGATTGCAATCTTTGGTTTATATCAATATTATGATTTTTTAAGAGCTCTGAATCTAGCCAGTCCAGCTAGGTAGCCTGCCCTGAGAAGCCCATCTCTTCCTTCTGGGACTAGGGTTGTAGGTGGGCCATGCTGCCCTCTTGGCTTTTTAAGAGGGTGCTGGGGACTCAAACTGAATTGGTCCTCACATATATGCAAAAAGTGCTTGATCCAAAGAGCCCCTTCTTCACACTCTCTCTTGAGAAAATTATTGATGATATTGTTCTACCACACTGTGAGGTTGGGGCTATTGCCATCCCCTTTCACAGAGGTGCAGAGAGGATGAAAGGCCTGCTGGTGCAGTTACCTGGACTCTCTATTCCTCAGAGCCATAAAAATACACAAAAGGTTTGCTAAAACCAAATGAACAACAAAAGCAAACAAAAACGTACTTTCTAGGTTTGGGGGACTCTAAGTTAATAGGAATGTGAGTTTTTCTAAAATAATAATAATGGTAATAATAATAATAATCCTTGTACCTTCTATAAATATGATCCTGGAGGCTTAAAACATACAATTTACTTTGTTTAAAAAAAAACCAGACCTTTAATTAAAAATAACTATTGATAGGGGACTTTTTATATAAAATATGTACAGCTATTATTGAATTTTTCCTTCAGTGAGAAAATTTGAAATAAAATCAGTGATGTTCAGGTCCCTAGCTTTAAGAAATAGGAACATCAAGTGACGGTATAGTCATTGGTTTCTCCAGAAAACCCACATGAACAGGACCCTCCTGTTCTTTTGAGAGATGAAAGAAGAGGGGTTGATTGAGCTCATGAAATAAAGATGTGATTTCATCCTGCCTGAGGGGCTGTGTCTTAGTCATTGGGTCTGAAGTTCTCAATGAGAGACACTCTTTTGAATTGAAACATCACCAGAGAAGGCCTCTACACTCCCCCACGTCTCCTAAGGGGAGAAGAAACTCCTGAGGCAGTGTTAACATCTTGTGATAAATTATTACAGCTTTAATTTGTCAAATTAGCTTGCCATACCTTGGGAAGCATTTGGCAGAGCTATAAAGGAATAGCAAGAGGAAAGGTAAATTCTAATTAACGATGGGCCTCCATAGCTGTGCATGGAGCTGTTTCTTTTAATAATAGTGTTTCTTACTGGTTTGTGGAAGCTCTTTATATATGTTAGTAAAACTTATCAGGTTCTGCCCTTTAGCCTTTTCCTTTCTTCTGATAACAGGATTACCACATTGAAAGAAACACAGTGTAAGTTGTTTGGATTATGTAACCTACCTACCCATCTCCCTTGTCAAGGATGGCTCATGGCCCACCTCTGGGCTGTCAGAGCATGCTGCTCCAGAAGAAAGAGCCATTCAGTGATGGATCTGTGACCCAAATCCTCCTAATGGTTTTCTGTTGGAGCTATCAGAGAAGGAGCGGTCTTTCCTGGGGACTGTTAAGCTGCTAGCACAGGAGGGCAAGATTAGGGTTTCCAAGATGGCTTCCTTGGAAGATACTATAGTCATTTCACTGCTGGGCTTTCCAACTACAGAGAGCAACAAATCTGATGTGCTTCTGTGCATTGGAGTTAGGTTCCTTCATTTCAGTTAAAAGTGGCCTGATACCAGGACCGTCACCAAAGCTACAGAGAAACCCTGTCTCGAAAAACCAAAAAAAAAAAAAAAAAAAAGTGGCCTGACAAAATCTCGTGCAAAAGCCACTGACACCCTATTGTTTTCATACAAGCTAAGTATCCATTCTTTGCCCACTCATTTTATTTAAGAAGTTTTTTGTGCAATAGATGTTCTGTTCTGTGTTGTGTTTTGCTTTGCTTAGCCATGCTGGACATGGAACACAGAGCCTTGGACATGCTAGTCAGATGCTCCACCCCAGTCCTAGAAGCGTTTGTTGCATTTTATTTCCTTTACAACATGATGTTTTCATTTTGTGAGATGGAGTCTCACGTGTTCTAGGCTGGCCTCAAACTTGAGTTCATGATCCTCCTGTCTCTGTTTTCCCAAGTGCTAGGATTACCGATGTACGCCACCATGTCCAGTTACAAGCTCTATGCTCTTTAAAATCTAGTTTTGCTGATGCCCTTCTGCAGATATTCTTCAAAAGCCTTACTGGTTAATTTATTGAGCAGTTCTCTATTCCTACTGGTGCTTTTATTGTTTTGTTTGCACATCTAATCTTTAACTCAATCCTCCTTTTACATAGACAGTTAGCTATCCCCAAATCATAACAATCCAGTCTTTTTCCAATTATTTTGGTGCTGTGTTTCCTTTGTCCCGATCGTCAAGCTTTGCTTTTTTGTCTTGACCCCCTGTTATTAATTTTCCGTCAAGATTTGCTTCTTTTCCTGTACCAGCTTCCCGCCAATTTTAATTGATGAAGACTAATTAATAACTGGAGATGAAAATTCACCCTCATTATCCTTTCCTTAGCCATCTTTCATATACATACATCTAGATTAGTTTTAGAATTATTTTTATCAAATTTCATAAAAAGCCTTATTGGGCATTGCACAGGACTATACATGGGAGAAGTTTTAGAGAAAATTTAAACATTGAAGCCATGTAAATTCTTAAAGTCACTCAGATTCCTTGGTAGAACTTAGTAATGTTTTGCATATTGGTCCTGGATGCCTGTTGAATTTTCCCCTGTACATTTTTCTGTTTCTGCTAATTATTTTAGTGGAATAGTTTTTAGCCATTGTCTTTTCTTTAACACTTTTTTACTCCTATTTAATTATCTGTCTGTGCATACGTGCGGATATGAGTGTTGAGAGTTTTTCTCTGCCCCAGCCAGTCAGCTCCCAAATCATGACACGAAGATTTATTTTTAATTGTGAAAGCTCAGCTGATAGCTTAGGCTTATTTCTAACTAGCTCTTATAACTTAAATTAACACATTTCTATTTGTCTATATGCTGCCGTGTGACTCATGGCTTTTACCACTCCTCCTGCATGTCTTGCTTCCTCTGAATCAGGCTCTCAACTCTGCCTTCTTCCCAGCGTTCTCTGTGTCTATAAATCCTGCCTAGCTATTGGCCATCCAGCTTTTTATTAAACCAATCAGAATGACACATCTTCACAGTGTGAATAATAAAAGATTATTCCACAACATATGAGTGCCATTGTACATGCATGAGGTCAGAAGACAGTCCACAGGAGGCAGTTTTCTTCTTCCTCCATGTGGAGTCTGTGGATGGAACTCAGGTAGTAAGACCTGGTGCCAGTGCCTTTATCTGCTGAGCTGTCTTTGTTGGCCAATTGTATTTTCTGACCAGAGTCTACTATTATATACGAAAGCTATTGCTTTTGCCACAAATCAGGACAGTAAACAGTCTTGGTTCTAGCAATCTCTCACTAAATAAAAATGACAATTTTTTTCTTTTTTATACGTCTATTTATTTTATGTCCTGACTGAATTCTCCCCCTTCCCCTCCCAGTAACTCTCCCCCATTCCCTCACCCCCACTCCCTCCTTTTCCATCTCCATCTAGGAAAGGGCAGGTCTTTTATGAGTATCAATAAAACATGACATGTCAAGTTAAAGTAAGACTAAGCATCTCCCCATGTATTAAGGCTGGGCAAGGCAACCCAGTATGAGAAGTAGAGTGCCAAAAGTCAGTAAGAGAGTCAGAGACAGCCCATTCCCACTCTTAGGAGTCCCGTAAGAGGACCAAGCTACACAACAGTAACATATAGGCAGAGGGCCTAGGTCAGTCCCATGCAGGCTCCCTGGTTGTTGGTTCAGTCTCTGTGAGCGCTTATGAACACAGGTTAGTTGATTATATGAGCCTTCCCATGGTGTCCTTGGCCCCTCTAGGTCCTACACTCCTTTCTCCTCCTCCTCAGGATTCCTGAACCCTGCCTAATGTTTGACTGTGGGTCTGCATGCCTCCATCAGTTGCTGGATGACATCTCTCTGATGACAATTGGGTCAGGCACCAATCTGATCACAGGAGATGACCAGCTCAGGCTCTTTGAATGGCGGTATTTTTTAAAGATGAATTTTCATTTTAATGATATGTGTGTGTTGGGGTGGGGTTGGGATATATGCATGTGAGAATAGATACCCAGGGAGACAAAGATGGCACTGAATCCCCTGGAGCTGGAGTAGTAGGCAGTTCTGAGCCAACTGATGTGGATGCTGGGAACTGAACTCAGATTCCTCCGGGAAAACAACAATCCCTGTTAACCACAGAGCCAGTTCTCCAGAGCCCTAGATGTTGGAGAAAGAGAGAGAGAGAGAGAGAGAGAGAGAGAGAGAGAGAGAGAGAGAGAGAG
>NW_004949152.1:917906-939470 GCF_000317375.1 Microtus ochrogaster | reverse complement strand
GCCCAGGGGAGGGGCCTGATAGGCCCTACAGACAGGGAGGAGGAGAGAGAGAGGGAGGGGGAGAGAGAGAGAGAAGAGAGAGAGAGAGAGAGAGAGAGAGAGAGAGAGAGAGAGAGAGAGAGAGAGGGAGAGCGCGCCTGGGTGTGGATGTGTTTAAGATACAACTTACATACCACAAATTTAAACTTTTAAAGTATGTAATTTAGTGGTATTTATTATGTTCACAAAGTTGTACAACCACCACCATTTTCTGATTCCAAAACATTTCATCATCCCTCCGAGAAACCGCACAGCCATGCGGCTGCTCTGCACAGCTTTCTCCCCAGCCACTGGCAACCACTAATCTGCTTTCTGTCTCCATGGATTTGCCTATCTGGACATTTCGCATGTGTGGAATCTTGTGATGTGTGGGATTTGTGCCCGGCTCTCAGTTACCGGCATTTGTAATAACTACCCATTATTGAAGCGTATTTCAAGACCTTGTTTCTTTCTTTCTTTCTTTTTTCTTTCTTTCTTTCTTTCTTTCTTTCTTTCTTTCTTTCTTTTTTTTTTTTTTGAAATGAGATTACCTGAATTCCAAAATACAGTATCTTGTTGATCCATAATGGGTTTTTATCATTCATTCTTCTGAGCATGTAAGTTGGTTGTTGTTGTTTTAACCATATGTTTTCAATTCTTTTTAGTGTGTACTTAGGATCCCAGATTAATTTTGCCTGTTAGAGAACATGTTACAAATGGAAGCATGTCTCTTGTAGTCAAGGTTGGTTTTTGTTTTGCTTTGTTTTGTTTTGTTTTTTTCTTCAGAGTGGTTTTGGGATTTGGGGTTAATTCTGTTTGATTTTATAGGCACAGTCTCACCAAGCAACCCACGCTGGCCTTGAACTGGCCATTTTTCTACTTCAGTTTCCCAGGCGCTAGGTCAAGGCCTACCTGTGTTTCTAACACTAAGTCCTACTGATGTTTTCGATCGTTGTTTATATTATCGCGTGCATTGGGAGGTGCTTCCTTTTTATTGATGAGCTCTATGAATATATCCACTTGTCCATCTCGTCTCTCATGGGTGAACTTGGGGACTGTTGATGCTATGTGAGCTAAGCCACTGCAAATACTCAGGGACACGCCTTTTTAGGATCCCTGTTTTCATTCCCTTAAGTCTACAGCTGGGACCGAAGCAGCTGGCTCAGAGTCTACTGAGCTGCACAGGAAGACACCCACACTAAGTGGCTGCATCATTTAAAGTTCCTAGTAGTGTCACACTCACTTCTTATCCCATTTACTACATATTTACTGAAATTTGATGTTGCCATGGTTTTTAAAGTTCTTTATGTTAAGATTAAATTCTGATTAATGAGAACCTGCTGCCACTGATATGATAAGTCAATCAAAATGAATTAATAAATCCAGGTTTATTCTGAGTACAGCATTCCTGGGTGGCCCCAGGGGAAGTTGAGAAAAATCATGTGTTTATTCTCTGGAGGCAGTTTAAATACCCTGTGGGAGTGGTCTTGAGCATCTCTGGGGAGGGGCCATGGTTTGGTCGGCTTTCTCAATGGTGGAGTATGGACTGAGGTAACTGGGCAGGGGATTGGGGTGGAGCCTCCACCCGAACATTCCAGACTCTTTGGATATATGGGTGCCAGGGTCTAGAGCGACACTTCTGCTCAAACATCCCAGACTCTGGGTATATGGATACAGGTTCATGTCTAGCTGCTTCTTGTAGGCATGGGGCCATGTTGGGGAGAGGAGAGTCGGAAGTTGGTGGGGCCACGTTCAGCGGGAGGTGTGGGTGGAGAGGCATCAGGTTAACTGCCACCCTGGAGACATCAGCGATCTGTTTCTTGAGGGAGATGAGAAAGCAGGATGCTAGTAGAAAAAAATAGGTTGCTATTGGCCCTATGAACAGGACTAGCCAGGGGAACAGTGGTTAACTGCCAGAAAGAGTGGAATGAGACGTGCCCTGGTTGTACAGAAGAGGCAAGGGTGAATGGGCGAGAGATGAGAGCAGATATGCCCTTTAAAACAAAGCTTTCAGTTGCTGTGTAGGTTCACATTTGAGCCTGGAGATATGGTACCAATGGTGAAGTCTCAGGAGCTGGTGCAGGTGCTGGTGTTATCTGGAGAACCCTCTGTAAGCTGGTCTTGGCCCGGGCAGGAAGAGTGATCTTACAAAATATGCTCGAAAATGGGTGGGGTCACAATAGTCTCTGGGGATTGTTAGATTTTTGTTGTTGTTGTTTTTAGCCAAACCAGATTTGTTGATACAACAGCAGAACTCTCAGGAACCTGCAGGTAACATCCGAAACCTGTTAAACCTAGACTATGAAGCCTGTGAAAGAGGCACACCTGTCTGGACTTTTAGCAGGAAGCTTAATGTAGTAATGAGCTACCAGTACCTTAAGTCATCAAATGCCATTCCATAGATCTGAGAGGGATAAATGAAAAAGCAAAAGTGAGACATATTTTCCAGCTACCTATGCAAGCCCAAGTCTCTCCACGGTCTTTGGCGAACACCAGTCTCAAAGACAGTACTTGCCTTTAGCTGCTGAGCCCAGGAGGCCTGACGGATGTTTCTGGGGAGGTGATGGGGGTAGGGTTCGGCCTACCTGTCTTGGCAGGATGAGATGATTGATCTCCTGGTGTCTGTCTCCCAAGTGTTGGGATCATAGTTGCATAGGTGTATTTCACTACAGCTGGCTCATTGTGATTGTAATGAATGTCTTTCATCTGCTATTGACCACGGGCATTTTCCTTCTATTGGAAATGGACTATTCAAATTTAAAAAGTGTCTTGCCAGGCGGCAGTAGCATAAGTCTTTAATTCCAGTACTCAGGAAGCAGATGCAGGGGGATCTCTGTGAGTCTGAGGCCAGCATGGCCTACAGACCTAGTTTCAGGACAGCTAGAGCTGTGATACGGAGAAACCCTGTATGGAAAAATAACAACAAAAAAACAAAAACAGAAAAAAAAAGTTGTGTCTTTTTAGTAGTTCACAATCATTTTTATGTGTTCCTGATACAAGTTTTATTGTATATATCTGCACCCAGTCTCGGAGGATCTGACTCTTCTGGCCTCATCCAGATTCAGGCACACACACGACGTACAGACATGTATACAGGAAAAACAGTCACACACATAAAAATAAGAGTAGATAAATGCAAAAATGTTACCTGTTTATGTGTAAAACACAACCACACATTTACCTAACAGAATTGTAGGCTGCTTTATTTATTGATTTCAGCTATCAATTTTCTTTGGTGTCTGACTTCCGTTATAAATGACGACACACCAGTTTCTATAGTTTTTGCCCTAAATGTCTTGCTTCCTTATATCTGGCTGCTCTTAAGATTTTGTCTTTGAGCTGGGTGGTGTTTGCCCATGCCTTTAATCCCAGCATGTGGGGAACAGAGGCAGAGGCAGGCGGAACTCTGTGAGTTCGAGGCAAGCCTGGTCTGCAAAGTGAGTTCCAGGACAGTCAGGTCTATACAGAGAAACCTTGTCCCCCCCAAAAACAAACAAACAAACATATTTTGTCTTTGGATTAGGCTTTAAGAAATGGAACTAAGGATGCATGAGCACAGCTGTCTCAGAATATATTTCACCTGGAGTTTACCATCCTTTTTGCATTTGCGGATCGATATCTTTTGTCAAATACTAGAAATGCCTGGGCTCACAGCTCTCTCCGTTTTTGGAGTAGTGTGTGTGTCTGTGTACCTGGTAGCCTTGTGATGTAGGCAAGACAGAGGTTCTGCCTCTTTTCAGCCTTAATTAGTAGAGATTCTACATCCAAGCTCGTTCATCTTTTTGTCTGCCATGTTAGATTCCCTAGTAATCCAATGTATGATTAAAATTTTTTCAGGCATGAAAATATTCAATTTTGGAGTTATCAGTTATTTGAAAATATCAGTTATATTTGTTTCTTTACTGAGGGTTCCCAGCTGGCCTTACGATATATCTATTTTTCCCAATAGTCATAATTTAAACAGCTGTGTCAAAGTCCTTATTGGCTAATCAGAATATTTGTGATTTCTATCATTTTCTTTCTGGTTAGTGACCCCATTTTCTGGCTCCTCTCTATTCCTAGAAAGAAAGAAAAAAACTTTGTTTGGCTTTTGACTCAGATATGGGTGTTGAATTTTTTCGGAGCTAACTTTTGGGAGATGTTTTGGGCTAACTACCTCACTTGTTCTACTGATGTCAATCTTGTCTGCTCATCCCCCAAACCTCAACTTTGAAAAATGAATTATATTAACGCTTGTGGGAAGCTCGATTTCTTTGGTCTGACCCAGGATCCGGCTGGTGGTCCTTACTCACCTCTTCCCCAGGTTCCCATCCCTGCCCAGTCTCAACTCTGAGAATACAGACTTAACCGAGTCCTCTTCACCATTGCTAGGGCTCTGGAGCCTTCCCAGTTTGCTCTAATACTTCCTAGCGATGAGTGCATTGTGTTTTCACAGCGCTGGGCCCTGGAGTGTAGTAAGCCTCTCTCTTCACCAAAAAGTGGCCTTATACTGATACTGGCCCGTACAGTACTTCATGCCTAAGAAAAGCTGTCTATTTTAAACTCAACATTGTCCATGGAGAACGTCCTGTACTGGACACTTAGAGCCCTGTAAATGCCATTATTGAAGGCCAAGCAGCTTTCACTCTGGGTGAAGTCTGAGGGCCTGAGGGTGGCTTACTGCCGTCGTCCATTAATTCATGCCTGTCCCAGAAAGATAAGGACCATTCGTGCTGTTGATTATGCTAAATCAAGAGCAGAGGTTAGCCTGGCACCTAAGGGGAGGTTTCTTCTGTTATTTCTCTCTCAGGTCAAGCTGGCTCTAGAGTGTAGAACCTGAAAGCTGACAGATTGGGTAAACCAGTTAGCAAAGCTGAGGTAGACTTAGTGCAAAGATTGAAACCAAAGTCAGCTCAGGTCAGGGTGATGGGCTGACGGGCAGACTAGGAGTGGAACTAGTCTGTGGTGGTCCTGGATTGAAAACTGAAAGTTCCTACGAACGTCCTCAGCCCTGGAACCTGGGTAGCATGTCAGTCCAAGCCTTAGTCTCAAGCTACCCTCTGTGCTACACAACTGATTCCCAAAGACCCCAGTGAAGCCAGGAGAGAGATCCCAGTGCCATCTCAGCTGTGACCAGGTGAGACAAGGCCGACCACCCTACAGGGGTCAGGAAGCAGCAGTTGTGAGGGCAGATGCTGCCAGCTGCGGCCAGCTGAGGAGAACCCACCAAGGGCTATTGACTATCTGGTGCCAAGCCGGCAGCTTATACTCTCAGTACCAAGACCGAAGTGGTCTTCAGAGGCCCCTGGAGAAGGATAGAAAGGGCCATAGGGACAGAATAAAAGTCGGAACTTCCTGTGTTGCAGTTGGAGCGGGGCTTATAGAATTATTTGAGGATTTAAAGAAATCCTGGCCCTGAAGCTGGTGTGCTAGGGACATCTGGGTTACATACACGTCCAGATATTGTCCTGTGTTATATGGAAAAACACATGTCAAAACCCCGAGAGTTGATTTTCCCTTTGTTTCTTTGATAAAGAATGTATGAGCACATTCTTTACTTTTCATTCATTATTTTTCATCCCTAACCAGGAGTTCTGATGCAGTTGCCTGGGCCTGGAGTTCTGCCCAAGTGGAAGGATTCAGACAATGGTTTGGGGACCCAGAGCTCCCGCTTCTAGATTTAAGACCCTGGGAATGGTTCTTAAATCTCTGAAGCCTTACTCCTCAAGACCGTGCAGTGTTTTAGAATCATGCTGGAGAATTAAAGACGATATTGATGAGATTGATAGCAAGCAGAGCTGCATGTGGCATTTGTACCAGTCGGCATAAAAAAAGTATTACAAAGCTGGGCGTGGCAGCCATTGAGACTGCCCACTGGGTGAAGGCACCAACCACCAAAGCTGATGAGCTGGGTTCAGTGCTGGGAATCCACATGGTGGGGGGAGAAATCTGACTCCTGAAGGTTGTCCTGTGACAGTGGCTCTCAACTTTCCCCATGCTGTGACCCTTTAATCCAGTTCTTCATGTTGTGGTGACCCCCAACCTCAAGATTATCTCATTGCTACTTCCTAACTGTAATTTTGCTACTGTTATGAATTGTAATGTAAACATCTGATATGCAGGATAGCTAATGCGTGACCACTGTGAAGGGTTGTCTGACCCCCCCCAAAGGGGTCGTGACCCCACAAGTTGAGACATACTGCCCTGTGGCATACTACATACCATGGCACACCTTTCCCCCCTCCAAATAAATAGACTTTATTGTTATTATCTGGGTGTGGTGGTAATGGGTCACCAGTTTGAGGCCAGATCCGGATACATAGTAAGTTCTGGTCTCCAACAAGCTAACAACAGAAAGGACAGAAAGAAACGTGTAATACAGACATGAATCATCACACTTACAATTCTATTCATCTTCCGAGGTCATTCTGATTTTCATTTTATTATATTATGACAGCATACTATATTTTAATCATTATTTTCATTGTACTACCTAGCCCGAAGTCAGTCTCTCTCTCTCTCTCTCTCTCTCTCTCTCTCTCTCTCTCTCTCTCATTCACTTCCATCCCATGTCTAAAGAGAAAATTTCAAAACCTCCTAGTGGCAAATTAAAATTCAAGAAGTAAAGCAAAAGCTGAGGTTCCCCTGCAGTGAGTTCGCTAACAGCAGGTTTTACTTATGGCGAATATCACTTTACTGCTTTTAACAAACTTCAAAGAAAATGTTGTAAAGCCATTCATTCTACATGTCTGTTTCACATCAGTCACAATTAGGTCCCAGCCTCACTTCTCTCCCCTTGTTAGACCTCATAAATCCTGGGACTAGAGTGCCGAATGTGGATCACATTAGGAGTCCTCAGAAGTGGCCTGATAGATACGAAGCACTCGAGGTCACCCAGCCTGGCACATCGAAAGCCAGAGCTGCTGCTGCGAAGGTGGGTTAACGACCCCGCCCACCTCAGGGCCAGGGATCCGGTCTACCCGGCACATGCTGGTTTCCAGAGCACGCTTAGTGGAGCCTCAGAGATGGCATTCTGGCAGCCAGGAGTAAAACGCTAGCTAACTGCCCAGCGGCCCCAGTGAGGGAGACCCTGCCAGAATTCTGGCCTCCTCTGTCCTCTGCGCTTGCGTTCTGCAGAGGGCTGAGTTCTGCTGCTACCCCTTCCAAGGAAACCGGAACAGATGAAATGGCACCGAGCCTCTCTTGCAGCCCCTTCCCTCCCATGCTATAAAGTCAGGGAAGTTGTTCATCAGTGGCGAGCAAATTTTTCTATTTGAAAAACGCAGTGAAAAGAAAAGGCTATATAGCCGAAGAAAACAGACTCCTCGTTCTACGTGAAAGAGTTTAAAGGGTTTACAGTTATCACTCCCGTGGCATTTATAAGATCACGGAGACTGGGGCCTGCTCATTTATCCGGCCCTGGCTGCTGCTATCCACGTGAGGCTTTTTCCCCTGATAATCCCGGTTTTATTCCCTTAGAAGCACCAACACTTGTTTAAAAAGGAGTCTTTTTCTTTAATAGAAACATTTCCCCAAATGTCTCACGTGTTTGCCAGCCTTTTAAAGTAGACTTTCTTGAAATAAAATCTAGCCTTTCTAGCGGGTCAGGCTATGATTTCTGCTAAGGCTGGGGACGCATGATGTTGAGGGAGCCCTGATCCAGACAGTCTGGTTTCACACAATGCCTGGCGTTGCCATATCGGCCTTGAGACGTTGGGCAGCCGGCAGATCCTAGCCACCACCACGCTCCATCCACAGGCACGGGATAGGCTTTCCAAGCCTGAGGCATGCTGCAGGGTTAAGTGACCGTCTGCTTATTGAAAGTGTCTCAGATGATGCCTGAAAGATAATGAGTGTTAAACAGGAAAAGCATAATAAAAAAAAATGTGTAATAAAATAAAATTAATAAGCAAAATGCAAGGGTAGTAAGACAGTAATAAATTAGTGCTTGCACTGCTGTCACAGGGAATGGCTTCAAAGCTCTGTGGAGGCAAGTTGATCCCACTTAAATGGCCCGAGTATAATACTTCGCTATTATGCTAGCTCCTTATCTCTTTACATAGTTCCCAAACTTCCTTTGAACAGCGCTATTACATCTGCCTGCTCTCTGGGGTCAGCGCCCATCTGTGCAGGCTTCCACTTCAACGTTTGTTCCCAAGAGCCCATGCGATAGGGAGGGAGTGGGCAAAAACAAAATGGGTAGCAACTTTGTTAACTTTTGGTGTATTTGTTTATCGAGGTATAGAGGACAACCCTTTCCACCATGTGTGCTCTTTGGATGAGAACCAGGCTGTTAGGCTTGCTGGCAAGCACCCTTAACGCGGGAACTATCTATCCAGCCCAGGCACTATCTTTAAGCACTTGGGCACCACAATACACGCCTGCTATCCCAACTCTCAGGGGAGATCAGAGGTTCAAAGTCAGCCTAGGCTTTATAGTGAGACTCTGTCAGACAAACGGAGAGAAAGGGGGGCAGAGTTTTATCAGTGTTTAAAAATTGGCATACGGGCTGGGTGATGGTGGCACAGGCCTTTAATCTAAGCACTCAGGAGACAGAGGCAGGCGGATCTCTGTGTGCCCGGAGCCAGCCTGGTCTACAGAGTGAGTTCCAGGACAGTCAAGGCTACACAGAGAAACCCTTTCTCGGGAAGAAAAAAAAGGCATACAAAGTAATAGGTTTTGTTGTGACCTTTTCAGAATACTTTTCTTTTGTTGGTACCCCACCTTCTCTTCCCAGTTCCTCCTCACTCCTGCTGGATCCCTGTCTTCCTCCAGTAGCTCCCCTTCTGTAATAGCTAGAAAATGGAACAAGCGTAGGTACCTCTCAATACATAAATGCTTTATGGTACATATACACATGGAATTCTATTTGGCTGGACAGGGAAGTGAAATCATGGCTTTGCAGGAAAATGGATGGAATTGCAAATCATTATGCACAGACATATTTTTTAAGTATGAATAGAATACGTAAACCCTAAGGTATGGCTTTAGGTAACGTTTCCTAGTTTGTGACTTAACATTATATTAGCCAGGGTGGTCTAGATTTGCTGCAGAAACAAGAAGTCCCTGTACTTGAGGGAGCTTAATAAATCAGAAGGTCCACCACTCACGTACTGTGGTTCATGAGGGTTCTATTAGGCATGGGCACTTGGGTGCTCAGGCTGACGATCTCTATTTCAGCGTGTGTTTTTGATACATGATCCTTTGGGGGGGGCAGCACATTTCATATGCAAACTATTACAGAACATCAGAGGTGGTATCTAATTCAAGGGAGAGGGTCCTTGGGGGCGTGTCCTAGGCAAGAAGGTCTTGTTCCCAGGAGGCTGGGTCCCTTCTCTACTTCTGACTGATGTGAGCAGTCGCTTCTTCCACAAGCCTGCCATGATACTCTGCATCCCTCACAGGAACCAGTCAACAAGAGACTGAAGCTTCCGAAACTACAGAAGCCAAAATAAAGCCTTTTCTTCTTGATTTGTTTCTGGCCGGTATTCTGTTACAGCGAAAGCAAACTAACAAAGCCACATTCTGAGCTTAGTGTTTCTGGTGAGTCTGTGTCTCCCTTTTTATACAAGAAGAGACAGGCTCAAACTATGTGAACCACTTGCCCTGATCAGAGTTGGCAATGAGGCAAACTAGACATTCAAACTAGATCTGTCTGACACCAAAGTCCATGTCCTATTTTTTAAGGTTTTTTTAAATTGATTTTATTGAGCTATACATTTTTCCTCTGCTTCCTTTCCCTTCAACCCTATCCCATGGTCCCCACGCTCCCAATTTACTCTTCTATAAGGTTCAGTGTGTCTGGCTTTATGTTGAGGTCTTTGATCCATTTGGACTTGAGTTTTGTGTGTGGTGATAGATATGGGTCTATTTTCATTCCTCTACATGTTGATATCCAGTTATGCCAGCACCATTTGTTAAATATGTTTTCTTTTTTCCATTTGATATTTTTTGCTTCTTTGTAAAAAATCAGGTGTTTTAAAGTGTGTGAATTAATATCCGGGTCTTCGATTTGGTTCCATTGGTCCTCCTGTCTGTTCTTATGCCAATACCAGACTGTTTTTAGTCCTGTAGCTCTGTAGTAGAGTTTGAAGTCAGAGATTGTGATGCTTCCAGAAGTTCTTTTATTGCACAGGATTGTTTTAAAGCCCATCTTCTTACCCACCACTTCCACAACTGCCTCGCAGAATCCTGGGGCTGTAAGGAACTTTGAGATGGGCAGGTTATATTGTTACTTGGGCTGTGACATTTCTCCATCAGAAGATGGTCACCCCCTTTGTTCATCTATCTCTACCCTTGCCTTCCCCTCAGGGGACTGCTTTCAGTTGAGCAAATCTATGCTGAGCATTCACTGTGAGCTCCTGTGGATCATTCCAGAAGAGATATTAGGGCACCACACAGGAAGCGGAGCTCTGGGTTTTATAGTCCTCTGAAGGAAATCCAGGAATAAAAGAAGATAAAAGTGAAATACAAAACGTAAGATAATTTATAAAGGCAAGTTGCCGCAGTATAATTATGTTGTATGTGGTACAGACTGACCAGCTGGCTGTTGTGTGGGTGTGGTAGAAAGGACTTTCAAAAGCTGTGAGGGGTGAGTGAGTTGGCTGAGCAGGTAAAGGAGCTTGCATCCAAGCCTGACACCCTGAGTTCAGTTCCCAGGACTCATATGGAGAGAGAGAACTGACTCCTTCAGGTTGTCCTCTGGGCTCCATGTTTTCCACAGCATGTATGTGCATGTACACACACAGTCACACAGAGAAGTAAACAAACAAACACATAATGTAATAAAAACTTGGAAAATTGTACACTGTTTCGAATAGAGTAGCAGTTCTCTCTACCCCCACTCCCCGCCTTTCACAATGCTCTCTACTCTTCCGTAGGAGCTGCTGCTGTTTGCTGGCTAACATTCTAGCTCACCTATCAAACCGCACGGCTCATCCTTATGGTCTTGAAGTTTGCCCTTAAACTAATCCATCTAAATTCAAGTCTACAAATAACGTCCCACGGTTTTTATTACTTATTAATTTATTTCTATACTACTGTTAGACACGTGTGAATACTTTATTTACTGTTAAGATTGATGTAGATATTCAAGCATTGTCTGTTTTTTACATGTTTCTTGCATTACCATTCTGCTTTTCTTGCTGATTGTCACCTGCTCAGATGGCCATCTGCTGCCTGAAATTGGCCTTGTTTTATTTTGGTCAGGTGTTTTACTCAGCAAGTGACACACACACACACACACACACACACACACACACACACACACACCATGGTGTTCTGCTGGATTCTGAGACGCCTGTTCCAGGTCATTCCTTTGTAGATCATGTTTTCTCTCTGGTAGTTTTAAAGGTTCACACTTAGGAGGACCCGAGGTTCCTTTTTTAATTTGAGGACATACATAATGAAAACTCTTGATTTATCTTCTTCCGTGCCTGTTATTCTTTCTATTAAAAAATTTTAAATCCATTTCAAAACTCTTAACTTGTCAATATGAGACATCTTTCCTGATAACTCCCCTTTTTTTCTTTTGTGTCGAATTCTGGGCGATTTCCTCAGACTGGCCTCCCAGTTCATTCTTTTCCCACCAGTCACATGCACTTTATTTATTTACTTGCTTACTTACCTATTTATTTATTTTTGGTTTTTTGAGATAGGGTTTTTCTGTAGCTTTGGAGCCTGTCCTGAAACTTGCTCTGTAGAGCAGGCTGGCCTCGAACTCACAGAGATCTGCCTGCCTCTCTGTCCCAGGGGCTAGAATTAAAGGCGTGTACCACCACTGCCCATCCACAAACATCTTTTAGTACCACTGATTTCTCAACAATTTTATTTCAATTACTGAAACTTTAATTATTACATCATTTTACCCTTTTTTCTTGCTATTTTTTCAAAGACTATTTCACCATGATTTATACTCCCCTGCCCTTTCCTCACATCTGGGAATGTTTTGAGCACACCGATCTGGGGTCTTTTCTGGACTGTTGTTATTTTGGAGTGAATAGTCTCCCACTTTTCCTCTCTATTGGCTTTCATCCTTCTCCCTTTTGGCTTTTTATAAGCTCATCTTCATGGAGACATGTGTGAGTGGAAAGACACCTGTGGGGGTTTTACAATTACCAATTGTGAACAATATTCTACAGTAGCTTCTTACTCTGCCATCCCTGTGGCACAAGAGACAGAACCCAGGCCTTGCTGCCTAATGCATGAATCTGTTTCTTTGAGGTGAATCTTGCTACTCTGATAGTTGGGCATTATTGCTGTCACCACAACCTGGAACCTCCCTGTATTAGTATGGACAGCACAGGAGGTGTTAGCAGGCTCAGTCAGAGGTCTCAGCGGTCTCCACCCTGCAGAGAAACTGCAGTAACTAACTTTCATCCACACTGGTCAATAATCCGTATACCCTCTTGCTTGGACAGAGGAAGGCTTTGCCTTTCCACTGAACTTGGCCCAGAAGAAAGGCCTTGCTAATTTCCATAGGTCCTGTTCCTCAGACTTTGTCATGGCTGTATCATGTCAACAATACACATTCACTCGGGACTTTACTCACGCAGGACTTTCTCCACTCCCTTAGTAAAAAGTGTGATCAATCCTATTACTGTCTGGGGAACCTGGAGGCTCAGTCCTGGGGAGACTCCGGGAGTTCATTTTTCCTACCCAAGGTGTGAGGACATATTCTCCACAGAGGCCACCCCACCTCCTTGGTAGGAGGGGTACTTTTGGAACATCTGCCATCCTTCCCAGCACATCTGGATGGACTTAGTTATATAGAGAGATGCAACAGATTATACAAAAGTTCAGTAGCTTGGCATGGTAAAGAATATTCTGTGTCCCATGCAGTTTGTGAGGCTCAGGAGTCCTGGGACAGTGTCTGCTACTCATCTCTGCTCTGGAGTTCCTCATGGAGGTTGCAGGACTCTTCTCGTCTGAAGGCTTAGCATGGGCTGGAGCATCTGCTTCTGCGGTAAGACACTCAGATGACTGGCCAGGCCATCCTGGCTGCTGCTGGCCAGAGGCCAAATTCCTCAGTGTGTAAAACTCACCATTTGACGATTTGAGCATCATCTCCCGGAGGCATCCGATTTACCCCAGCATGAGTGATGAAAGCAAAGCGAGGGCACAGCATCTATTATGGTCTGGTCTCGCGGAAGTCAGTTGCTCCATCACATCTTGTCTGGTCAGAGCAAGCCAAGTCATGAAATCTGGGCCACATTTTAGACAGAGGGAGGGAGGAAGGGAGAGAGACGTTAAAGAATTTGTGAATATACATTATTTTAGCTACCACAACAGACAAGTAGGATCTTGGCAGCCAGAGACAGGTCTCAGGCAAAGAGTGGAAGTCACGTGGTCTGAGGGGTTAGAGCGAGGGATGGGGTGGAGCAGCGCAGAAGAAATAAGGAAGGAGGAGGCAAACTCGGGCTTCAAGGTGAGTAGTTGGCCTGACTGAATGACCTTGCAAGCAGTGTGGGGATAGGAGGAGGAGATGTATGGTTTTAGAATAAATCTATAGTTCCTAAGAAGGAAAAGGCACATCCAACTACACAGATACTATTCAAAGACTTGGATGGGAGAAAAAAAATTCATATTAGAATCAATAGCTTTAGTACAGAGCTTCAGGGCCTCGCACAGTTGTTACCCAGACAGACATCTCTAGCCTCATGTTCAATGTCACTAACAGAAAGCACATGGAGAAATACATTGTGGAGACTGGGAGCTGAGTCCTTCTCAGACCATATCTCAGAAGCTGAATGAGTTATTTAATTTCTCTTGGTCTCAGTTTTCATGTCTACGAAACGGGAATCAAGTACAGCCTCAACTCTCCTCCCACAGATGAACTAACTGAAAGGTGAAAGGTAGTTTTAAAATTACACTTTGAATCATGAAGAATTGTTGGTGCACAGAAGTAGCCGTTAACCTCACAGGGAGCACGAAATAAAAACAAGCATTTTGAATCTCATATGGTGGCACATATCTGCAATCCCAAGAGATGGCATGAAGAAATTGGAGTTCCAGGTCATCCTTAGCTATGCAGAGAGTCTGAGAGTTGAGTTACACAAGACCCTGTTTATATGAAAGACAAAGTGACTGATTCTTTATGGTGTTAACCAAACAGTGAGATAGTAGAGTTGGGTGTGGTCTTCTATAAATGAATGAATTGAAGAAAGCACCCAGCTAGCCACATTTTGTACAGTAACATAAACACAGGAGTGACAGAGACCTCGAGGACTGAGCTAGCACTGGTTACCAGGCCCCTCTGGCCACTTCCCAGTAGTGCCAACCAAGCCCAAACACAGACACACTGGAGCTTCCAACCAGAAATTCCAGGCTGCCACTTGAGAGATGAGAGCTCCTAAGACAGGGAAATGACACACACCTGGGCAGGTCTGATGTATATTCCTTTCTGCGGAGGGCAGTGGAATTTGTTCCTGGGCCATTCATCATAGTGCTAAAATTAGATCCTGCTTAGAAGGAATGATATATTACTGATTACATAATAAAGATAGCTATAGTTCTCATGAGAAACAGAAGGGAGAGATATATTTAGGCATAGGGCAAATACATCCTTGATATGAAAAATGAATTCATTAAGTATTTAATCTCTATACCATTCCCGTGAAATAAATGCACACATACATCACACGTGTTTTTAAAATGACTTGATAATTAATATTGTTACACTTGAGAGAAATGCTGGCTTTCCATCGGGAAGTCATGTCGTGAGTCAAAGACGGTGGGCTGAGGGGAGCCCTCTGTCCAGTTCTGCAGACGGAGGGTCAGAGATTTGTGTCAGGGCTTCCATGTGTCCTCTCACTTTGCTAAGCAATCCCAAGAGTCACCAAGGCCCTTTGCAAGTCCAGGCATGTTTTCTCAGACTCATGGGGTGGTAGCTGGAAACATTCTCTGCACCTGAGGACATCTAGGGCATCTATTGGTTGATCATAGTTTGATCTTCTTTTCCTTAACTGCCTCCTTCGCAGCACACCCGGGTTCTCTCCACTGCCATTGACAGATAGGGAATGTCTCACATGTTTTAAGCCCCTGGCAAAGGCATATCTAGTTATTCTGGCTTTAAATAGACACAGGGATGTCTGATTGGCTAATAGACAGGCAGATTGGTAGCCCATGGATCTCAAAGGTCAATAAAAATAAGTCTAGGTGGAATCAACCTAAGAATTACAGTTTTGAATACAATATTCATCTAGTTAAAATTAGTAGAAAAGGATGATGGCTAGGAGGAAGATTCTAACAAGTTCTGAGGGGTTAAAAGTTCATTCCTTGGGACTGAAGAGATGGCTCAATGGTTTAGAGCACTAACTGCCCTTCCAGAGGCCTTGGGTTTGGTTCCCAGCTAACAACCCATCTGTAAATCCACTTTCAAAAGATCTAACCCCCTCTTTGGCCTCCATGAACTCTATATAAGTGTGATGCACAGATACACATGCAAGCTAAACACCTACACACATATATTAAAAAGAGCCCTACCCCAGTTCATTACATGTTTATGTTACGGGGGGGGGGGCATGGCTATGGAGTCAGAAAGGGACAATAAGACCTCTGACCTGACACAGACTAGGCACGTGATTTGATGTAAGGAACATGACCTTGTTTGATAGTGACTTCCTTTTCCATCCCTAGTAGAAAATTTAGACTACTCAGATCCTCTGCACTAAGGTATGTTGCCTATATAGCCTCTTGCCCAGTGCCTACAACAAACAGGAAGGCAGCAAATATATGCTTTACATTGCCCATCTCCTTAAGGCTGTCTGGAAAGGGTGTCTTTAATAGTATAGAGTACTGTATATAATATTATAATATAATATAATATAATATACTAATAGAATGCTGAAACATATAGTATATGTAGTATGCACTATGGTATATATAGTACTAGGATGTATTACATATATAAATTACATACTTCATTATATATAATTAATCTTTCTTCTTTTAGCAATAGAAATTTGTTTTTTTACTTTATCAGGTTAGATATTAAATTTCCCCCCACTCTTCTTATTTTCATGTGTGTGTATTATATGCATGTGTGTAGGCATATTTGCATATGTGTGAACATGTTTGCATGTGTGTATAGACATGTTTCCGTGTGTGTGTGTGTGTGTGTGTGTGTGTGTATAGACATGCATGCCTGTGTGCAAGTGCATGTTGAGGCCCAAGACTGATGCTTGAAATCCTCCTCCTTTGCTCCCCCACTTTATCTCTTGAGGAAAGGTCTCTCAGTCAAACCCAGAGCATGCCCATCAAACCAGCCAGCTTGCTCCTGGCATCCACTACATCCACCTGGCATTTCCTATCGGTTCTTGAGAACCTGAACTCGGGTCCTCAGATTTGCAGGGAAAGTGTTCTAATCACTGAGATATCTGCTCAGCCCTGTAGAGTAGAGTTCTACAGTACTCCAGGGTGTCAGGATAGGCCAGGCTCTGCTGCAGTGACAAGCGACACCCAGTGCTCCCTGGCTCAATATTGCCTTCAAGCTTCATGCCCAACGAGGAGTCTGATGGCTGGACTCAATTTTGTCACTGTCAGATCTATGGTTCCATGACCTTTTGAAGCTTCCATCTAAACATGAGGCTTCCTCTTCACTGTGGGAGGGCGGTAGCTCGTCACTGCTTCAAAGAGGAGGAACTATATGGTATGGCTGCTTTCTTCTCAGTCCACTGTGGTGCCTTGAAAGGACTTAGAGAAAGGAGACCCCTGCCACAGACAAAATGAGGAGAAGTTGAATGCACCAAGTCCAGTCAAATCTCAAGGGGCTTTCGGGAGCTCAGGGGCCTTAGCTGCAGCCTTGCTTGCTACCTAGGAGCATTGAGATGTGCGTATGGGCTGCCAGACTCTGGTGGTACCAATGCAACCTAGTCTTTCCTCCAGTTCTAAGCAATTCATATACCTCGCTTAAGTTGCATCCAAATTCCAAAACTTGGACTCTTTCTGGTGAGATGATTATTAATTTAACGCCAGATGCCTCATTTTCACTTTATATCAAAGCTGATGTTCCCCACTATCTACTCCTTTCTTACAAATGCCCCATGAGGAGATTATTGGCTTCCCCTATGAGGTTGACTGATTGCCCAAACAGCAATTTCCCACCCATCCTTGGCATTCAGGCCTCTTGCCATGAGTCCTCGCCTGGCCCCTTGCTAAAAGGGAGGAGCTGATTTCTCCATGAGCCAAAGATGTGGTCAACTGCTTGATGAAGGCTCCCACATCCAAGGATGCTGACCTCACTCTTGACTCAATGGCAGAAGCTTCCAAGCTGGGGTGACTCTGGAGGGAGACGGTGCAGTGATGGATGCTTAGACCTGTTAGAAGCCGGGACACAGCTGACAGCACCAAATGTGGGGATCAAGATCTTGACCCTACAGGTGCAGCCAGACCCAGTCCAGGAGGGCAGTTTAGGAAGAGACAGGAGATAGCAGACCTGTGGAGTCTGAGGAGAGGGTGCCTGTGGCACCACCAGACCATATAGCTGCTGGATTGAAGACAGTCAAACTAGTTCCAGAAAACACTGACAAATTGATACCTGTCTGAGATCATCTGGAGCTAAGTGAGACTCGGGACCCTACAGCTAGGGCCAGCAGCGACTAACGACTACTACAGAAGGGAGACAATTCTCCACAGATGACACAGGAGCCTTCCTGACTCACTGGGTCTCAGGCGTGGCTCACCTAACCCACTTGTCCCCAGACTCTGGTTCAGTAGGGTTGCTCCTAGTGCATATTACTATCGGTTCACATGGCCTGGGTTGAGAAGCACTTGGCTGATGTGTCTGTTCCTCTGAAAAGTCTCCACATCTGCATGTCTTACCTTTATATATGTAGGTGCCTCACTGCAAGGGGAAAAAGTAATAGCAGCCAGTGTGACTTTTTGGAGAGCAGCTTTTGAAGCTACTAATTACAAAAAGTCCTGTCTTGGAGCAGCCCATAAGGCATCCTGGCAATGGCTTTGGCCTCCACCCTTGTTTGTCACGCATTCCACAGTCCAACCTGACTCACTGAAGAGACAATGTTGCAAGATAAACACAGAGAGCACTTCACACTGAAAGGATGTAGGAAAAGCGCCTTCAAAATATGTCACAGTGCCTTGAAAAGTGACAAACTTTTGACTCGTCCGTGGGGAAGGAGGAACGGCAGAGAAAAAGTAAGTAGGAAGAGTTATCAGGGGTTAGCAACAATGCTGAGCATCCCAGCACCCCAAGAGAAGAGAGTAAATACAACAAAAGATCGCTAACTGGGACTTAAATACATATCAAAGGGAACATGGCTGCTGCTCCAGACAGTGTTCTGGGAATGACACTACGCTGTCTTACATAACATTTATGAAGAACAGAGATGTACATGCCCAAGTCAGCTTCTCCTATGCGTGACACAAAACAATCTTTTATTAATGTTACTTTAAATGCATTACCATTGTGCAGGATCTCAGAAGACCAAATATGAAGAGTGTATTATAGAAATCAAAGGAATAAATTAATGTAAGAGAAGAGACAATTGCATACTCTGCCAGAAATGTCTCCCCATCCTGTTACCCTGTAAAGCTCTTTGTAAATGTAAATATTGTATGTAATATTAGATAAATAAGTAGATGGATGAATAGAACCTTCCTTTGGGTTTTATAGAAGAATAGAGAAGGCAAAGAGTCATTGTTCCATATCTCAAAGTTCTCTCAGGCTCCTGTTTTCTGGTGTTGAGTAGTGACCTCAGAGAAGCCATGATTTCCTCAGACAATCAAGCTGACAACTGGTGCTTCAGAGTGGACACAGACAGAAAGATTAGTGTCTAGTGGCTTCACAGAGTGGGCCATGGTATATTATCTATTCAAAACTTTGTTTTGAAATGTGTATATTTTAGTCTTAAAACAAAATTTGAAGTGTGTGTGTATATATATATATATATATATATATATATATATATATATATATATATCACACTGTTGTCTGAAGGTCAGAGGACACCTCGCAGGAATTGGTTTTCTGCTTCCACCACGTGGGTCCTGAGGATTTAAGTCAGGTAGGCTTGCCAACAAGCATCTTTACTGGCTGAGCCCTCTCACTGGCTCAGCGGCTGTGGTTTCAACAAATGGACACTTATAGGGTACGTCATAGTGGTTGTGATGTGCGATCATTTCTAGCATGGGTTACACACACTGGATTCTTGGAGGCCTTCAGGAAAACCCAAGAAGAGAGTGAGCTGATAGCACAGCTCTGCCCTCAAGCTAAAACAGGTAAGAACCTGTCTGCGGCTATGACAAAGACTCCCTTTATCTTAGTTACTGTTCTATTGTTCTGAAGAGACACCACAACAAAGGTAACTTAAAAATAGAAAATCAGTTCACTGGAGGCTTGCTTATATCTTTAGAGGCTTAGCCCATAATGTCAGCGTGGCCAGTAGGCAGGCCAGCATTGTGCTAGAGCAGGTCTGGGAGCTTACATGGTGATCCAAACAACAGGCAACAGACAGCAGGCAGCAGGCAGAGAAGGAGACTGGGCCTGTGATGTGGGATTCCCCTCTGTATGCTGTGAATAGCATTGGTTAATAATGAGACTACCTGATAGGGTAGAACTGAGCTAGGTGGGGAAAACTAAACTGAATGCTGGAAGAAAGGAGGCAAAGTTAGGGAGAAGCCAGGTAGCCCCACCAAAGAGAGACCCTGGAACTTTACCTGGTAAGCCACAGCCATGTGGCAATACACAGATTCATAGAAAAGGGTTAAATTAAGATGTAAGAGTTAGCCAATAAGAAGCTAGAGCTAGTGGGCCCAGCAGTGATTTAATTAATAAAGTTTCTGTGTGATTATTTCGGGGCTGAGCAGCTGGGAACCAACAAGGGGCCTCCTTACTACAGGCCTGGTGTGGGTTTTTTGAAACCTCAAAACCCACACCCAGTGACACACTTCTTCCAACAAGACCACACTTCCTAATCCTTCCTAAACTGTTAGTCCACTATATGAACCTGTGGAGACCATTCTCATTTAAACTACCATGTGCACCCATCTGTTAAGAATCAGGCTACTGGGACCGTGGTGCAGTCTAGGCCCAAACTGCTGCCAAGGGCCATCCATATCTGGATCCATGGTCCTGCTGCAACTGGGGTCTGTGATGGTGCCCATTGCTTATGTTAGCACAGGGGGTCATTGGAACCATGCTGTGCTGAGCTGGCCCCTCCTTTCATGGGCCCTGCCCCTCGCTGGATACTGCTCACCCCTACTCTTGGGAAAGATAGCTCCACCCCTCATCATAGGCCTGCAACTCACCTGGGAAGCACACTAACGGTGACTCTATGGTAAGGGCCACAGGTGAACTGACCTAAAGGGCATGAGAACAGGAGAGCTGACCCAGGCCCCTCACATCTGCCATGTGGTGGCATAGGTGAGGGAAAGATGCCCTCCCCCTCTTACCCATTACTGCCTGCAGCAGTTGGCCCTGTGGTCACAAGAGTGAGAAAACTAGCCTTGGTCCTCACTGACTGCCTCACACAGGAGAGCAGGCCCTGCACCCTGCCTGGGTAACACTCTAGAGTTGACCCTGTTGCCGCGGGCACAGGTGAGCTAGGCATGAGAGCAGGAGAGCAAGAGAGCAGATCCTGCCCCACCTCTTATTCCCCCAATCTTGAGAGAGGCCTCTGCAGCTTGCCTGGGCAGAAGAGTAGAGCTAGCTGGCCCTGGTGATATGATCTGAAGGCCCTAGAACAGAACTGGCTCCCCGTACTTGCTGTAGACTGCTTTGGGTAAGCTAGCTGAGGCAGTGCTGGAGAACTCGCCCTGGCAGTGACGATGAGGGGAAGCTGGCAGGCTGCCCAATCCAGCTACCACCCAGGTCTAGAACCAGGGCCATGAATTGACCCACCTCAACATTCATGGAATCTATGGACTGTTTGAACATGTGAAGGGATGAACCTATAGATCTGAAACAGCAGGATCTCCACGACACAGGACAACAACAGGGTATCCAAGAGGAGTCCCAATGAGAGCCCATTATCGACGGGCGGTGTAGCAGAAGCCAGAGGCCTCGAACTAGACCAATGGCAATGAACATTTGCAAATAAAGATGTGTGGACTACAGGGTAAACTGTGTGGCCCAATGGGCCATATTACAATTTCTATGACAAGATTCTTCTTTTTGTTGGTTGTTTTGTTTGTTTTATGGTTTTGTTTTTCTTTTAAATTTGTTTTTGATGGGGGGGGGTGTTTACAAGGGCAGAGGGAAGATTCAAGGAGACCAGAGGTGAGTAGGATCAGAATCATGATTTGAAATCCACAAAGAATCAATAAAAAATTAAAATAAAATTAATAAAAGAATCAGTAGGCTAGGTACCAGGTTATTGCCAACTGACCACCTGTGCACATAACCTTGTGAATGTAACTGCCCATTCTGTAGTAAGGGATTTGACAATAACCTCAAGGTTGGCTTCTAGGAAGAATTCTTTTTTTTTTAATTTTTTTTTTATTGAGAAAAGGAAAAAAAGTTTCTGCCTCCTCCCAGCCTCCCATTTCCCTCCCCCTCCTCCCACCCTTCTCCCCCTCCTCCCACTCCTCTCCCCCTCCCTCTCTAGTCCA
>NW_004949152.1:895069-915696 GCF_000317375.1 Microtus ochrogaster | reverse complement strand
GCTGCGGTAAAAAACAATGATTTCTCGAATTTTGCATGTAAATGGATGGAAATAGAAAACACTATCCTGAGTGAGGTAAGCCAGACCCAAAAAGATGAACATGGGATGTACTCACTCATAATTGGTTTCTAGCCATAAATAAAGGTCACAGAGTCTATAATTGGTGAACCTAAAGAAGCTAAATAAGAAGGTAAACCCTAGGAAGAATTCTTAAAACAATTCACCATCTGGAAACTCAGTAGCCTGGTTAGTTTTTTTGCCAGCTTGACACAGCTAGAGTCCTTTGAAAAGAGAGAACCTCAGTTGAGAAAATGTACCTACTAGATTTGCCTGGAGGTAAGCTTGGAACATTTTCTTGATTAATTATGGCTGTGGGAGGGCCCAACCCACTGTTGGCAGGGCCACCCCCAGGCCTATGGTCCTTGATGGTATAAGAAAGCAGGTTGAACAAGTTATAAGGAGCAAGCCAGTAAGCAGCATTCTTTCATATTTTCTGCGTCTATTTCTGCCTCCAGGTTCCTGCCCTAGCTTCCTTCAGTGATGACCTTGAGATGTGGAAGTCTGATCTAAATAAACCCTTTCCGTTCCTCCCCAGTCATTCTTGGTCCTGGTGTTTTACCAAGGAAACAAACCCTAAGACACTCAAGCAGAAGTGTCAAACACCATGTAGGAAGCCAACTACATGACAATGGTTCACTTTTGAGAACTACAGAGATTAATGGTATTCATGACAGATAAAGAGCCTTTGTCACTAAAGATGAATTTTCTATGCTGCCAGCAAGGGTATCAGCAATCTCCTTTTGGTATTCAAAACAAAGTTGATTGGAGCATTGATTAGATGTAGTAGGATTTATTCTAGGTAACATCTTAGAATGTAAATTACAGAAGATTAAAAGGATTCCGGAAGACTCCTGGCACCGCATCCTCTGGCAAGGTGTACCTTGCAGGAGGTCAGTGCAGGCTGATGCTTGTGAGGTATCTTCCTGCTCAGTCTCCCTGGACCGCGTGGGTGGATTGATTGAAATTGCCCCAGCCTGTGCTTCACCTGGACAATTGATCTCTTTTGCGCATCCAGCAGCCCTTCAGATATTCCAGTCTTTGACCAAAAAGAGACATAGCAGCCTCCTCTTGACATCATCAGAAATCCAGAAGCTGGTAATGGAGCTTTACGGTCATAAAGAAGAACAAAACCATGTCACTGGCAGGATGATGGGCAGAACTGGAGGTCACCATGAAATAAGCCAGATGCAGAAAGACGGATAACACATGGTTTTCTCAGAGTTTAGCTGAGATTTTAAAAAAGAAGGCCTGAAGTTCTGAGAGAATTGTCTGGGGAGGCAGGGATAAGTGGGAGGGGGAAAGGAGATAATGGAAGACTAACATGATCCCAAAGTTTATAGCATGTTTGTAAGAAAATGTCACCATGAAGCCCATTATTTTGATCAATTATAAATTTCATAAAAATCAAATGATTTAGTGTGTTGTCAGAAAGACCTCCATTCCCTATTGGTCCAGACAGAGGCAAAGTTCAATGACATCTGCTCCACTCTCATGAGAAAAGCGTCTTCTTTCAGTGGGTGGGAATTAACATAGACTCCCCACGACCAAGCGATGAGCAGAGTGAGCGGCTTTGATAACTCAGTGTTAAGTGAGGTGTCATCATCAAATCCCTTCCCTAAGGTTCAGGACTCTAAGGGAAGAGAAGGCAGAAAGGTTGTAAGAGTCAGACAGCATCATCTAGACACAACAGCACTGACACACATATAAACTAACAGAGATTGTGGCTGTGTGCACATGCCCTGCATAGCTTCCAGCCAGACGGAGTCCCAGCACCAAGAAGAAGTGAATGCAGGATCCCACCCCTAACCTGCGAGGAAAGAGAAAGAGAAAATCAGTTTTCTCCAATGGCAATGTCATTGGCTATATCACGGTTGTGTTTGATGCAACACTCAAGGGCAGGCCCCTTTCTCAGGAGAAGTTAGCCAACACAGACACCATAGATTTTGTATTTTGTTGTTGTTGTTGTTGGTGGTGGGTTATGTTTGTGTGTTTGTTTTGTCTTAATGTTTTGTTTGTCTGTTTGCTTTGATTATCTGGGTGTTTTTTTTTTTATCTTCTTTGAGAGAAGAGAACATCAAGTTGGGTATATGGGGAGGTGAGGTAAATCTAGGAGAAACTGGAGGGGGAAAGAAAATTATCTAAATACATTATATGAAAATGAATCTTAAAAAAATAATCTTCAAAAGACAATGTTTAGAAACCAGGCTGCCTTTTTAACTTCTGCATCTGGATAAGACATAAGTTTATGATACAATTTTTTAAGAATCAAATATGCATATAAGGACATTCAGTCACCAAAAGGATGCATTTGGTTGATCCAATAGGTCCCCAAGTTCACTGAGACGAAATGCTGAACCCAGAGCAAGGACTTGGGCATAAGCCCCAAATTAGTCACAGGTAATACATAACTTTGACACAACAATTCTACTTTTTGGAATTTGCTCACTTCTCTATAAGTGGGGAGGGTGGCATTTTTTTCAGGATCTTCACATATTTCTGTGACAATGAAAATAACAGCATGTGTGGAAGTGCTGAGAGAAGAGCCCTGCCAGGAAGATGAGGTCCTTACTGATGTCTGCGAATCACTGAGCCCTGTGTCTCTAGAGCAGCCTATCAACAAGCTGACACCTGACAAATGAGAGCTAATTACTGTGTCATGTGGAGCCCATTGTTACTGCAGCCTTCATATTCCACTGACAGCGTTTGTCCTGTGAGCCTATATCCTTGATAAAAGACATTTCTCAGAGAGGATTTCAAGCCTCTTTCCCATCTCTTTCCACATGCTCTGAAAAACAAACAAGTGTCACTCAAGGATGGGTATAGTGGGACGCACAAAGTCCTAGAACTGGAAAGGCTGACGTGGGAAGAAGGGAAGTTCCAGGCCAGCCTAGGCTACCTAGAAAGTAGCTGTCTCAAAATGAAAATAAAAACAAATGTCTTTCAAAATTCCTAAACAAAAAAAGAAAAGATAAAGAAAGAAGATTATAAAGACCTCCCTTTTAGGTTGTCTTGTTTTTGTGAAGTGGTGTGAGTGTGTGTGTGTCAGAGAGAGAAAGAGAGACGACCACAGCCTCAACCCTTGAACTCTCTAGGCAGTAATAATCATTTAATCATTTAATTATTAATATATGCTGATGTACTCCAGTTGGCCATAATACAAATTTTTGCCATTGGGCATTTTATTTAATCCCCGTAAGAATACAAACTTATATTACTGCACCAAATTTAAGGGTTAGACAACTGACTCTTAGGGAGGGGAGACAACTTTCCTGAGGTTACACAGTGACTTGGTGATTGGCAGAGACCTCAGCATTTATCACATCTTTCCTGAGACGTTCTTCAATTATTACTGCTTATTTTGTGCATAATCTGCCTTTGGGACAGATGTTCATAGTACACACAGAATCATGTCTACACCGATCTGGATGCAGTCTGGTGGTTTACCATTGCACCATTGTGTCTGCACCAATATGTCTACACCAATCTGGATGTAGTCTGGTGGTTTACCATTGCACCAGCCTAAATGCTCCTGTTCCCTTCAAGGGCTGTGCTGGGAAGGAGATAATCTTCTGCTAGGGGAACAACCTAGCCCACAGTCACAGTCGTGTGGGGCTTTCGGGGAACTATAGCTTCCTCCTGTGTTAGGTTGATATACTTAGCATTCAGTCTATCCTTCAAACAATACAAAGTAACAACAATTTCCTTCTTGTGCACAAAAAGATTCACCAAAGATTCCCTTTCATTTTGCTCATTCATTCAATGAAAAGATAAATAGCAACTGGGCCCCTGGGGGGAGGCAGCCACTCTAAAGGTAGGGTTGCATCATCAGCCTTGTGTTTAATCACAGCTATCTCAGGAATAGTAGGGAGCTTCTACTGAGGATATTTGTTAATTTTCAGCTGTCTACTTTGGGTGGAAAAGAACATAATCAGGACAAAAACTATGCAAACGTGTGCATATGCTACCTCACCACCCCCAAGAACTTCAGACATTTTCAAAGACCTTTGAACTTAAGCCAGACTAGGCTGTGGGGAAGAGGACCTTACAAAGCATCACAGCCAAGACCTGGGGTGCAAAAACAGAAGAGGAGGGGGTAGGAAAGGCGGCAGAGGCAACCCCACGGATGAGAGGATGCTGCAGCAGTCTTCCCAAATGTGCTTCCGCTTCCGGTGGTGTCTGCGCCTGCAGATCAGCCTGAGCGTCCTCCCCCAGAGAGCGGTACTTCTCCAGCTGCAACAGCTCTGGTTTTCAAGGCCTTCTCTGAGAAGAGTGGAGATTGTGTGACATAGATGGTGTTTCCACACTCTGCTGTACCCCACAACAAACAGCAGTTCTGGGTATGTGCGTGCAGTAATCGTGTATTTGCTTGATATCCTTGGCGGAGTGATGGCGGATGTGAGGCAAAGGTCACCTGAATGCTATCATCTCATCTATTGGCAGTGATTCAGACCCAGTGGTTGAGAGATGAGATGCTCGGATTCAATGACACGTTAGAAAGATCATACACTGTGATCCAGGAAGTGGCTTCACCCCAAAAGGAAGAAGAATGGTTCAGTATGCAGTAAGTACATAAATAGACTCAAGAGCAGAAATCACAAATATACTTCAATTATTATTCCCATAGATGGGAGGGGAAAGACCATTGATCCAAATCATCACAGCTGAATTAATTAAAGCAAACTTTTTTATTTATGTCCATAGGCTGCTTTAATTAAAGGTGGGGTTCCAGAGGTCAGCATTGGGTGTGAGGTAAACAAAGCTATTATAGCTCAGGAGTAGGGGGTTTTGGAAATTAGGGGAGGGGGAGAGGTGGGGTTACAGGAGCAGAACATGACATGTGGTGGGAAGAAAAAGGTTATCACAACAAGGTAATCATAGGGCGTCCACATAAAATTTTGAAACAAAGATATGGTTGCGAGATAGTTATAAAAAACTTTTTGAAGTGCAGACATGATTGCCATTCTTGGGACTATTTGTAGTTGAGGTTGTAGGTGGGTCATAGCCCAGTCCTTTAAGCATAGAGGTTCAATCATAAACAGGAATGAACTTAGTGTGTGTCTTTACTATAACAAGACTTTTAAGCTTAAGATGGAGGCAGGCTATATCTTTATGACAGACAATGAAAATGCCTTTCCCAAAGTTCAATTTATTTTTGTGATAAATGCCTTGAAAAAACTAGGCATAGGAGGAACACTCTTCAACAGAATAAAGGCTGGGAGAGGTGGTCTCGTACTCTATGACAGTATAATACCACCTAGAGCTGATGTTATACTAAGATGGAAAACTCTTAATTTTTTTAATCAGAAAGAAGCAAGACAAAGAAATCAAAGGAATGCAGACAAGAAAGAAAGAAGGCAGATGATTCCCGTGCACTGTACTTAAAACCTTGATACCACCATCCCAAGAACTTAACACCATGGTAGGTGGAGTTTGTTGTTGGACCGCTATCAACCACTTACCAAATACCCATAGAAGAGTCTTGTTTTAATTATAAAGGTTCAGCCAATAGCTCAGGCTTATTACTAACTAACTCTTACACTTTAAATATTTCTTATCTACTCTCTGCCACAAGGCTCATGGCTTATTACATCATTTTCTACACTTCCTGTTTTCTCTGCTTCTGCTGGTATCTTCTCTGACTCTGTCCCTCTTTTTTACCTGTCCTTATTTGGTTGTCCCACCTATACTTTCTGCCTAGCTACCAGCTAATCAGCTTTTTATTGACAATGAGAACAACGTATTTTCATGATGCACAGTATTATTCCACAGCACACCACCACCCAAAACACTTAGACCTAACAAACACTTACAGCAAAGGAGTGGGATACAAAGTCAACACACAAAACCCAGCTGCTTTCCTGTGTAACAATGAAGATCATGCTAAGAAAGCGATCAGGAAAAGAGTCCCATCTACAATGAGCCCCCCCCCCCCCAAATAAAAGAAACCAATAAAAAACCAGCCTGTAAACTACCCTACGATGTGAGACTTCTACATTAAAATCCTTAAACATGGAAGCAAGAAAGTAAAGAAGGCACTAGAAGAGCTAGAGAGCCCTTCAATGCTCATGGAACAGCAATCAGTATCCTGAAAGTGGCTATCTTACCAAAAGCAACTGCATATTACCAAAAGCAACCTACAGGTTCTAGGCAATCCTCATCAAAATTCCACGGGTATTCCTCAAGGAATGAGGGGAAAAAAAGTCTTAAAAATTACATAGAAGAGTTGGAGAGATGGCTCAGAGGTTAAGAGTACTGGCTGCTCTTCCAGAGGTCCTGAGTTCAATTCCCAGCAACCATATGGTGGCTCATAACCATCTATAATGAGATCTGGTTCCCTCTTCTGGTGTGTAGGGATGCAGGCAGAACACTATATATGTAATAAATAAATAAATCTGTTTTTTTTTAAAAATTACATAGAAGCAGAAAAGATCATGAAGAACCAAAGTGATCCTGAGCAAAAAGAACAATGCTGGAGGCATCCTGTCACCTGATGTTGGAGGAGGCCGCTTGCTCGTCCCAGCTGCCCAGAACCGAAATAATCACACAGAAACTATATTAATTAAATTACTGCTTGGTTCATTAGCTCTAGCTACTTATTGGCTAACTCTTACATATTAATTTAACCCATCTCCATTAATCTGTGTATTGCCACATGACTGTGGCTTGGGCTACATGGCAGCTCTCTGACTCCACCCTTCTTTCTTCCAGCATACAGCCTAGCTTTCTCTGCCTAGTCCGTTTTTCCCTGCCATAGGCTCAAAGTAGTTCTTTATTCATTAACCAATAAAGCAACACGTAGACAGAAGGACCTCCCACACCAACCTGACTTCAGATTATACTACAGAGCCATAGTAACAAAAACAGCACAGCATTGGCACAAAAACAGACATACAGACCAACACAATAAAAAAAAAAAAAGACTTGAAAATAAGTCCACACTGTTTCAGTTACCTGCTTTTTGGCACAGATGACCAAAACACATGTTGGAGAAATACCCACTTTAACAAACTATGCTTCCACGTGTGGAAGAATTAAGCTGGGCCCTTATCTCTCACTCTGTACCAGAGGAGATCAAATGGATCAAAGACCTTTAACGTAAGATCTGAACACGGAAACTGCTATCGGAAAACAGAGGAAGCACTGGAGAGAATGGGCAAGGGCTTCCTAAGAAGGATCCATCAGCTCCGCAAATCAAGTAGCAAGTGCTGACAAGTGGGATTCCTGGAAGAAAGAAGAGGCTGCATCACAGCAGGTGCTGAGTAAAGACAGACTCCAGTGTGGGAAAGTCCCTGACACAGCTAGGTCTGTCACAGGGCTTAGCATCCACACTGTGTGAGAAACTCAGAAAGTGAAACACCAAACCCCACAGCCCCCTCCATCCATAATTGAACACATGAACTGAATACACACAGTCATTACTCTATGAAAAATGTTGAACATCCTTAGCCAACAAGGAGATGCTAATCAAAACTTCCCTCTCACCCCAGAATGGCCATCATTAAGCAAACAATAGCAACTGTTGCTGGGAATGGGGGAGGGGACAGGAAACCTTACACACACTCCAAATGGGACTGCAAACTGGTCCAACCACTGTGAACATCAGTATGAAGGAATCTCAGAAACCTAAAATAAGAACTACCATATGACTCAGATCTAGCACCCCTGGGAATATACCCAAAGGAGGCCAAACCAGCCAATTACAGACCCCCTGCTTACCCGTGTTTCCTGGGGCACACTTACCACAGCCAAGTTAAGGGATCAGCCTAGAGGCCCAATAACAGATGAGTGGGGTAAGACATGCGGTTTCATTCAGCCAGAAAGAGGACCAAAACCATGCTATTTGCAGTAAAAATAGATGGAATTGAAGGTTCTTGTATTAAGCAAAATGCAAACTAAGCCAGACTCAGAAAGACAGATAATGCAAGTCTTTCCTCCTCTGCAGAAGCGAGATTTAAATAGATATAAAGATACAGGTAGTCATAGACAGATACACAGTATCTAGGCAAATATGACATGGAAACATTCTCTTTGAGAAGAGAAGGGATCAGCAGAAGAGGAGGCCAGAAGAGAGTAACAGAGGATTAATATACTCAAAGTATATGACATATACGGCTGAAAACATTATTATGAAACCCATGCCTTGAAAATAAATGTGTTCTATAAATGTTGTTTTAAATACTGTCATGATTTTATTATGGATCGCTGTACAAATGACCTTTCTTTCTGCACCTTAGTTTATTCTCATCTGTAACAGGAAAGATGGATGGGTTTCTGTATGAGAAACAGGCTGCAGTAGTTAAATTAGTTACTACAAGGCTCATTCTTACGGCGTGAGCGCATGCGCACTGCAGTGAACTCAACTGTTGCCACTCTTCTCTCCGCACAGGCAATCCCTTTAAGCGTGGAAATAGGGGAGCAGGAGGTTTCCTTCTTACCACTAAGCTTAGTTTAGAGGCATTCAGATTTGATGTCCAGATAAAGATGTCAGATTGTACACACCTGTGTGTCCCTTCACTCCAGTCTAAGACCATTAAAATGATAGTTTGTTGTTGTTGTTGTTTGGTTTTGGGGGTTTTTCTTTTGGGGGGGGGGGGTTGGTTTAATTTTGTTGAGCTGAGTGGATCTGCCTACATGGCATTTTCAGACTCAACTGTAATATTATTCATATGGTTGGTTTAATTTTGTTTTCTCCAGACAAGAGAGTTTCTTTTTGCAGCCCTCACTGTCCTGAAACTTGCTCTGTAGACCAGGCTGACCTTCCTTGAACTCAGAAACCCACCAGCCTCTGCCTCCCGAGTGTTGGGATTAAAGGCAGGCACCACCATGCCTGGCTGTTTTGTTTTGTTTTTATTGAGACATGTTCTCATACAGTCAATGCTGGCCTCAAGATGTACTGTGTACCCTAGACTCCCTTCGAATTCCTGAAGCCCCTGTATCTACCTCCTGAGTGCTGGAATTACAGGCTTGCAACACCAGGCAGAGCTGGTTTTGTTTGTTTGTTTATTTGTTTGAGACAAAGTTTTACTATATAGCCTAAAACTCAAAGTGAAAACAGCCTTTCTGTCTCTGCCTCGTGTGTGTGTGGGGGGGGGGGGGGAGAATTGCAGACATGCTCCACCAAGCCAGCTTTTCTATTTGTTTAATCACCAAAGTGATGTTCTCACACTATCCTGGAGTTTGCTGGGTGGGTGAGACTGGCTGGCCAGTGAGCTCCAGGGACCTGCCTGTCCCCACCTCCCCTGCACTCAGATTGTAAGCGCTCACCATCATGCCTGACTTTTTTATTTTAGTTCAAGGGCCCAAATTCGGGTCCTCGTGCTTGTACAGCTAAAACTTTACTGACTGAGCTGTCTCCCCAGCCCTGTGCTCCTTTAGTTTTAATTGCTCTGCACAATGTTTGCCTATTCGTGACATCTGTCAGGAAGAACAGGAGGCAGAGGTGACCAGGAGGCAAGGCCTGGGAACCTGCGGCACTGCTGGAGACATGGAGGTAGAACATGGCCAGAAGGGAAGGCCTGGGGATCTATTGCTCCTCTGTAGGAGACAGAGCCAGATCATAGCATTTGAAAATGACTTGGATCCAAATCAGATGGGTGGTGAAGCCCAAAGTAGTGGTTACAGTTCTTTTAAAAGATGTATACATGATAATCTAGTAGTAGAAATAACACCGACTCATACAAACTCAATTAGAAAGGGACGAAAAGGTAAAAGTAGGAAAAGAAATGAAGAACGGGTAGGAAGGCACACAGTGCAGACGTACATCAGGGGAAAGGTGGCAGCTTTATTAACATCAGCAGAGGCCTCAGACAAGAAGTATTGCCACTGATAAAGAGGGCTATTACATTGTGATAAAGGGCTCCACTCTCCAAGAAGACAAAGCAATGAATGATTTTATGTCTATAAATTCAACATCTTATCGCAAGTGGATAAATTTATTGAAAAACACATCTTAACAAAAGTAGAAGAGAAAACAGAAGAAGTCAAAGGGCCCTTGTCTAATCTCAAAATGGAATTCATGATTTAAAATCTTTCAATAAGGAAAACCCCAAATTCAAGGATTTATTGGCTAGCTCTACCAAAGAGTTGAGTTCTCTCTCCCTCTCTCTCTCCCTCCCTCCCTCCCTCCCTGTGTGTGTGTGTGTGTGTGTGTGTGTGTGTGTGTGTGCTATATGTAGGTGTGAGGTTCACAGTGCCCGTGTGTGCATGGGAGGCAGAGGAGATCTGCTACCCGGCTCTATCACTTCCCACCATATTCCTTGAGAAGTAACCCTCCTGTCTCTGCCCCACACAAATGCTGGGGTTTCAGGGGTGCATGATCACACCTAGGTTTTTACTAGAGTTCTGAGGATTTGAACTCAGATCCTCATGTTTGGGCAGCAAGCACCCTTACTCTCCAGTCCCTGTAATTCTACCAAAGCTTTAAGGAAAGACAAACTCACATCTTCGGAACACTAAGAAAACAGAAGGAAGTACTTCATAAACTGTTGTTTGAGAGTAGAGCATCCCTGCAAGCAGAGTCTGATTGTGGGGAACCAGGTGCAGCCACTTGCTTGCAAGATTATCTGGATGCCGAAGCAAGAGGATTGATGGCAAGTTCCATGCTGGCTGAGGCAACAAACACAAAAAGAGTCTGAAAAGATATTGCAAAGAAAGAGAAAAATATAGACTAACATCTTCCATGAATGAAGATGCAAAGCCCTGAAAACAATTGAATTGAATTAGAAATCCAAGATACTAGTATGTGCAAAGAATAAATATCACTAATTGGAACTTAAGCTGGGATTGATTATTTGTGCATTATAAATGAAATAGTGACCAGGCAGTGGTGGAGCACGCGTTTAATCTTAGCACTCCAGAGGCAGAGGCAGGCAGATCTTTGTGAGTTCGAGACCAGTCTGGTCTATAGAGTGAGTTCCAGCACAGCTAGGGCAACACAGAAAAACCCTGTATATATATCAAAAGAAAAGCCAGGATGTATCAGAGTAAGTTATTGAACAGGACCTTAAAAGCAACGCTAGTGGATGCCCATACCCACCTGGGTAACTGTCATTAATAATACAATAATTAATATTAATTATTAATAATAATTAATAACTGTCATTATGAACATTATGAACTTGTCTATGTGGTAACACCCAAATTCTGGGATGAGTTGGATAGGGCTGGCTTTATGACACTGGGTACCCAGGAAGATTTTCATTGTAAATTAACAAGTTCACTGCAAAACATATATACTATGATTAGACTCTGAAAGCCTCCAGGCCCTCACCATGGGATTACATTTTTAGAAGCTTGGTCTTGAGTTTGTGGTTCTGTTTTGAAGACTGTGGAACATTTTTTCTTTTTTTTTTTTTTTTTCTTTTTGCAGACAGGGTTTCTCTGTGGCTTTGGAGCCTGTCCTGGCACTAGCTCTGTAGACCAGGCTAGTCTCGAACTCACAGAGATCCACCTGCCTCTGCCTCCCGAGTGCTGGGATTAAAGGCATGCGCCACCATCGCCCGGCCACTGTGGAGCATTTTGAGGTGGAATGACAGTCAACAATTGAGTTGACACGTAGGCGGTAATATTCTGCTGTGATAGGCTGATCACAGCTTGGCAGTTAGAAGAAACAACTTTGTGAATCTCAAAGGCTTTGTCGGTGATGAGACACACAGCTTAATGCTGCCATCCTCAGCAGCCTGAGAACTTCCGCCAGACTCTTGGCGACCTCAGTTCAGGCCCAATCAGGACTCATGCCTTCAAAATTGAAAAGAATTTCAGGACTAACCGGTCTAGAATTAGAGTTGCAGTTTGTTGAAGACATTTTTAATATGGATTTAAGCACAAAGAAAGACAGCCATACCCAGGTGGATGAGTATGGGCTCTTCAAGGGAGAGTTGCAATTAATGGTCTTAATTTCAACCATAGATGCCTTTTTGATGACTCTTAAGTTGCATATTGAAAGATTGCCAAGGAACCCCTCCCTCTCCCCCCTCTCCCCCTCTCTCCCTTCCTGTAAGATGATACCAGTGGCTCCAGAGAGGCCTTGAGTGGAATTGCAATCCTACACAGTAAAACCAGAAGCCACCGGGGTTGCACAAGGGTGTCTAGTACATGTCCTTTCCCCACACATGGGGGTTCTGGTGAGATTCCTAGGAAATTGTAGGTTTACAGTGGGGAAAGGAGAAAGGCCTTAAGCAGTTGGTAATGATTCTGGCATTGTTTCCCTGCTGGCGACAGGCTTCAACCAGATTCAAGGATCTGATTGCGGTTTCCCTTCATGTGTTCTCAAGACTTCCCTTGCCTTTCTTCCCCGTCTCAACGTAACTTTGGGTAAAAGAGGCCAGACACACGTGAGTACCTCCTCTAGGTCTCTGCACATGGGGCTTGTCGGAAAGAGTAATATGATGTAAATGACAGGGCTGGGAGCAGTGTGTTTTGGACAGGCCTGAACGCAAGGCGCAGGAACACTTTTGGAATGAGTGTTCCAGTTCTAGGTTAGTGTGCCTCAAGCAAGCACGGGGGCCCCCTTACCTGGGAGGGGCACAACCCAAGTCCTCCAAAGGGTGACTGAAATGGTAGAGAGGATGGTGCCATGTGTCCCCACTGCCTGTTCCCGCATTATATGCCCAGACAGCCTGCATTAAGTAGGCACAGTAACTAATGAGCGAGTATTCATAATAACCAAACAGAGGAACTGTGATAGCATCCTGTAATGACAGCCATTGTGTATTTCTAGAAAATCTAGCATCTTCACACTATGCGTGATTGCCGGTGCCACGATGATGAAGAGGGAAGTTCTGCTGTGTCAAAACTCCCTGAGCCGCACACGCAAAACCTACGCAACCCTGTTCTGTGTAAATTACGCTTTTGTTTTATTTTTTGAAAGAGTCAAAACATCTCGGTTGTAACAGAAAGAAGCAGATTACAATAATATGACCCAATTTCATCACCTTCAAAATAGTAAAAGTGATACTTCTTCCCCATGGTGGGTACTCAGACATGCACATACATACACACACACACACACACACACACACACACGCACGCACGCACGCACGCACACATGCATAGATGCACACACACATCAAGAGGATCAGGAGGGAAATTGTGGAGGGTTTATTTTTCTTCATAAACTCAAAATTATTGAATACTTTAAAATCTATGCCTATGTAACTGATAATAATAAAGACTGGAGAAATGGGGCGTGGGGTGTGTATGGGGGGGTGTCATCTATAGTGTTGTGAGCTCCACCAGAGAAGCAATGGCTTTCATTTCCAATAGGAAGTTACTGGTGGTGAGTGAGCAGCAGACCTCAGCCCGGGACTGTCCCCTTGCTGTGTTCATGTCACAGCAGCACTACTAACAGTCAGGCATAGAGGACAATGTGAGAAAATCCTGGAAAAGCAGGCATTAAGTAAGACAGGAGTGGAATTGTGACAGCAATGGTCTGTGTGCCCTAATTACAGAAGTCACAATTCCACTCACCCCACCCCCACCCCCGCCACAGATGCAAAACCAAATTCCACGGTGTCTAATTAACCAACACACACGAAACTTTCCAGGAGGGGTAGGCGTGACTCAGCACAATCAAGGAGACCCCCCCCCCCCCCGCTTGCCCGTCCCCCCCCCCCCAAGGGCTCCCAGGCACGCCATTTTGTTTTCACACATCTCTCCTTTCAGGGCTCGGCTTGTAGTATTTACAGAGAAGCCAGCCCGGTAAACAGTTTCACACAATGAGGTGCGAGAGTTGATAGGGTCCTATTCAGCCCTGAACTCCCCTGATGAGCTGCCAAAAGTTGTTATGAATGGCCGGGCTGACAGGGTGATGGCTGATAGAGGAAAAACAAACAGCTCGGGCAATTCATGAAAACACCCAGCGCCAAGACAGATCCGGTGGCGAGTGACAGTTGAGATAATGGAATTCTGGAAGCATCTCTTAAGGGGTCCTCTCCACACAGTCATTCTGCTAATAGATCCCCTTTAATGTATCAGGAGCTTCAACTTACTTCTACTGAAATTATTTATGGTGATGTCTGGTGGGAAGAGAGCGGGCTCTGGACTTCTGTGCTGTGGCCAGTTCTCACTTTTTCCAGAGCAGCCAGAATCTTAGGAGATGGAGCCCGCTGCCTGCCATTTAAAGAAATAAAATATCCTATTTGCAGTTTGATTACCAGATACATCTCTGAGGCATTCATCTCTCGTTTATAAACCATTTGCCGCAGACCTTTGATTAGAAAATAAATATTGGCTTACACACTCAACTGCTAATATTTAAAAAAGAGAACAGTCTTAAATGTGGTTGATGTCAATTTTCAAATTGCAGCCCGTTTTGTGTTCATTTCCTTAAATCAGGCGTGGCGAAGCAAGAAAGTATCAATTTGTTGATGCTTTGCTTTTGTGCCCGATGGTTTTTCATGAAACGCATTGTGGTTTCTGTGAAAAAAAAAAAACAAAACAGACCGTTTCTTGGTGTTTTGGGAAGCAGAAAAATAAAGACGTATATTGGAATGCATATACACATACTTAAATCCTATCAGGTGAACCAAGAGAGGGGGAAGGGAGGAAAGAGAAGGAAGCAGGGGGACAGCAAGCCTGGGGGCAATGGTCAAGGGGTGTTGTGTGTGTGTGTAAGAGAATGTGTAAAAGACTCAGTGTGTATGTGAAAGTGAGTGTGTATATGTGAGTGTGTGTATAAAAGTCAGTGTGTATGAGTGTGAGTGTGTATGTGCGTGCGTACCTGTGTGTGCCTTGCTGTGTGTGTGCGTGTGTGTGTGTGTTGAAGGGCTGAGGCCAAGCAGTAGTCGAGACATGCAGAACCTGGATCCTATCAGCTGCCACCCAATTCAAAACCCACGTTTTAACGGGAACCCCGGGTGATTGACACACGCATCCAGCCTTTGAGAAGCTCCATAATTGACATGGCTGCTTCTCTTCCAGTGTTTAAGGTTGACAGTTGTGAAAGCTTGCGACTTATCACGGTCCCTGTTTCACAAAGAGTTTGAAACTGTGTCACAAGTTAGTTATTTCAAGCTTTCTCAAAGTCAATTATAATAAGTCTTCATTAGATCCTTTTAAAACAATTTTCTTCTCTTTCCCTTAAGGTGTCTTGAGCTTTCTGGACCTCCTTGGAAGGTTCTCCGCTTCCTCGGCCATTTCCCTTTTACCCTGATCACCACATTCATCAACCCACGTCACAACGCTAGGCCCTGTGCCATCCTGGCTTTTAAAACACAGAGCAGGTAATAATGATATGGTTTCCATAACAACCACAAAGACACTACGAAGTCCTGTCTTGACTATAGAATCAATTACTTATTTGTATGGAATTTTATTTGGTTTTGAGACAGGGACTCTTTACAGAGGCCTGGCTGACTTTGAACTCACAATCCTCTAGCCTATGTCCCTTGTGGGCTGGGACTTGTGGACTGCACCCCCACACTTCAGCTCAGGATCAACTATTTAACTATTACATTGTGCAACTGAGTATCTTAAAGGAGAGCTCAAAGCCTCCTCGGAAGGCAGACAGCCAGGGAACCCTCATGCATGCATGGGATACAGTCAGAATCTACCATTAGAGACAGTGGCTTTAGACTTTGTGTTCTTTAATATCTACAGAGTCTTTCTTAAACTTGAAAGAATCTCGAGATCTAATCCAGCTGTCAACCAGTTTCTTAGGGACTGTCAAATTTAACCACATATAAATTTCAAAGTTTATGGCCTAAAGCCAAAAGTTATCAGGGAAAACATCTGCGATTTATAATTATTATATGGATTTGTCGTCTTAAATGAAAAGGGGTTGCTTGTTTGAGTGTGATTTTTTTTATTGCATATATTCATTGTGCAACACAGTAATGGTTTCCTTACAGTATCTTCATGTATGTATATAATGTGCTTCAATCATATTCACCCCCACATTATCCTCCAGTCCCCTTACCCCACTTATTCTGTCCCCAAATAGGGTCCCTCCTATTTTAACAAGTCCTACCCCCCTCTTCCTCTTTTCCTTCCTCCTCTGTACTCTGCATGAGAGAAAACACACGATATTTCTCTGTCCTGGTCTTCCTTCGCATGCTGATCTCCAGTTCCACAAATGGTATGACGGTCTTCTTCTTTATTCCGACTCCAACCCCACCGTGCACAGACCCTGCTTTTCTGTGTCCTCTCATTTCCTTCTGGGCATCGAGACTGATTTCACAATTGTCTGCCTTCGGCTAGTGCAGGGTGTGCCGGGGTGCCCCGCTCCTTCTGCTGCACTTCCCCGGAGTGGTACAGCTGGGTCATATGACAACTCTAGCTTTAGTTGTGACAACCTTCACATTGCTTTCTAGAATGGCCATACTAATTGACTGTTTCCCTAACAGATTCCACAGCATCCCCATCCTTGCCAGCATTAATTCTTATCTTAACAGTTGAGTTTATATATGTAATTCATTCGGGAAAAGGCACGTCCAATGGGAAAAAGGACACTTTGCATACAGAAACAAAGAAGACAAACCGGAAATGAATACATGAAATGGTGCTCAAATTCATTCATAAAGATGACGCACCAAAGCAAACATGGCAGAATATCGTAAGGCTGGCATTTCATCACAAATGATGAGACTTGACAATATCAGCTGCAGGCAGAAACAGGCTCTCTCCTCCTCACTGCTGGAACTGGGCTGCCCTCAGCACGCGGAAGGCCGGATGGTCACTTCTATCAGAACAGAGGATGTGCCCCGCTCTTTACCTCAGCAGTCCCAAGCTGGGAATTTAATCTAGGAAAACACTTGCAAAAATGTTGAGCAGGGAGGAGCAGGGCTGTAAGAAGCAACAAGTCAAGAGCTGAGCAGCCTATGATGCTGCAACCCAATGAAGGGGAGCAATCTCTGCCAATGTAGATGCAACCACCCTGTGTGCTTGGCCTGACTGTTCTGTTTATTACACATACAAAGCAGAAAAGCAGAGACAACTTGCTCCCTTTAGATTAAAAATGCATACCGAGCAGTAGGTGATGGACACATTTTTCCAGAAAATGCTTCAAAAGAACCGGCTGATATTGCTCCCTTTGTGATGAGGGAATAGCTTGGCAGTGAAGGGTAGGAGAAGATGGTCTTATTTTTAATGTTTACTCTACCTTTTCCGTTTTCTAGAAGTGTATATGTAACGAAGGCCAGCAATGTCTTGGCAATGAGCTTTTGAGCCATGCTGTCTTCAATCCCAGCTATAATAATATTAGGAGAAACTCTCTAGAGAGAATTTATTTCCCTCCCCCATGTTCATCTTCATCACTGAATCCCTCCCAGCAAGGAGACTTCCCACCAAGTAGCCAGACATCCTGGAGAACTTTCTCCAGGGGGCACTCAGATTGAGGCAAGAGAATCACAGATCCCTGGTCAGTCTGAGGTACAAAACATGATTTGAGAGAGAGAGAAAGAGATAGAGATAGAGATAGAGATAGATAGATAGATAGATAGATAGATAGATAGATAGATAGATAGATAGATAGATAGAGAGACCCACAGAGACAATGTATAGATAGGGTGATTTCTTTAATGCAGAGTTCTCCACCTGGTGAATTCCCTGCTCAGAAAATGGTCCAGCCTGTGTATGTGGACAGAGACATAAAACAAACCATCTGGTTTTTTGGAAAAAGAAGAGTGGGTCATGGGTCACCTGATCACCATCATCTCAAAAGTGAGCACTTTTGTTTTCCATTGCACTGCAGGGGGGTTTCTGTTTGTTTGTCTACTTGTTTGTTTTTGGTTTTGTTTTTCAGAAGTGGGTAGTGGGGAAAATCTTGAATGAGGATTGAACATCATCTGACTATTCATTAATCTACCCTCCACCCGTGTATGACTGGTAAGGAGAGAGAAATCAAAGAAAATTCCAGTGGGATATGCCTGCCAGGACTCTTTAGGGATGTGTAGCACTGTGGGCTTCAGAGCTTCTCTGTGTCCTAACAAAGAGGTAAGAGAAGCAAAGAAAAAGGTGGTTTTGTAGTCAGAGATTGAGGTGCAAGTTCCAGACCAGTGTGTCTTTGAAATTGTGGCCAGGAGACTTCTCTCTGAACCCCATTACATGGCCAGGACAGGCAAGGCTCTGCTCTAGTTGTAAGCAACCCTCTGGTTGTCAGCGGTTATATGCAATACAGGTTTAATCAACTCACATGAAGTCACTTGTTGATGGCCATGTACTAGGTGGCCATCCTCCCTGGCATGGGGAGTTATTTACTGACAAGGACTAACTATGTGGTCCCCAGCTATGTATTCCCACATAAGGGTGTCAGAGAATGAAATTGGCTTGTGAACTACTGAAAACAAAAACAAAAGGAACTTGTGTAACAAAACTGGGCTATTGTTGCCACATTTAATGTCCTCATCTGTAAAGTGAGGTGATGCCCACCCTACAGTGTACTATGAGATTGACATAAGGATTCATGAAAGAGGGGCGTAATATACAGTAGACACTCAAGAAGCAGTTACTCTCACTGACGCCACTGACTCTCCATTGGCTGGGCGCTTAGGTGTATTAGTTAGGTTTCTCTAGAGGAACAGAATTGATAGAATAATTACACACCACACACACACACACATACACACACACAAATTTGTTAAATTGGTTTATATTAAAATGACAGCAGCAGTCTCACACTCAAGAGGCTGAGAGCCCAGTAGACGGCCTGAACCTGGAGCCTCAGCAATCTGAGTCGCCCACAGCGGTTCTCCCTGGAGAGAACCCTGAAGTTACTCAGTCCGCAGTCCACAGGCCTGGGGGCCTCATCAATACCCCAAACCCCAGAGGCTTCTCGAAGAACTGCTGGTCCTCCATTGGGGCTGGAAGCCTGGGAATGATGGTTCTAATACCAGTAAAGAATCAGCGGCAGCAAGGCCAGACAAGATAAGATAATGGAGAGAAGGCCAGGCTAGCAACGGGCAGATTTTCTTCCTTCGGCCATGCCCCTTCAAACAAAACAATCAAAGCAAAACAAAATAGATCAGGCTGCTGCCGGAAGCTGCCACCCACATTTTCAGGGTAAGACTTCCCACATCAATTAAGGCAGTTAAAAACATTCCTAAGTTGTGGCTCCCTGCTCAGGTGATTCTAATTTGTGGCATGACCATCATAAGGGGTTTGTTAAATGTGCCTCAGGCTGCAGACACCCAGTGGTGGTGTTAGTGTGCCTGTCAGCATGCCTATGGCCATGGTGGCTCTCCATCATGTGAGACACGATACGCAGGAGAGCCTCTGGGTGTCACTGGACACTGGGACTCAAGGCAGAAGGGCCGGGTACCAGTCCCCAGCCATCACGTGAATGAAGGCCTGTCCTAACACTTGCCCGGATGCTCACCAGCAGCCAAGGAAAGCCAGCAAATTCCAATGCTCAACACTTGGAGGAACTCAACCATTTGATGGCGGTCATAACAGAAGTGTCTGCTAGTTTCTTCTTTCGCCTGCGTTTCTATAAGGGGATTGATCCTCATTCGCAGAACTGCCACCCGGTGACATCGCCTCACCCTTAGGTTGAACCATAGGCTGGTGTGTGGACTGGAGAGTCGGTGGGACACATAAATAGGCTGTGATTAAGTTTTAACTCCTGGCTCAGAGATGAGAGGCGGACAATTGAAGGTTGGGAACATAGCTCAGGAGAAGAGAATCTGTCTACTGCATCCAGAGCCATGGGTTCAATCCCCAGCATAGCCAATAAAGAAACAGAATCTACCAGGATGCATGGGAGTTTAAGCTGTTCCACTCATACTTGGCTTCTCCCCACCATTTCCATACTTGGCATAAGCTGTCCACACAACGTTCCCTGACTCTCCCATCCTGTTATCCAATCAAACTCTCAGTAGGCCACCAGGCCCTACCTAGGATCTGTGGCCCTAGAAATCACAATGTCTTCAAAGTACCAGGAAGTAAGAAAGATGCTAAAGTTCATATCTTCCAGTCAGAGCCCCATGAATAAGAATAGTTCACCCTTCCATGCCTTTATAAAAGTTCTGGGGTTTGTTTTTGTTTGTTTTCGTTGTAGCTGCTGTTGTTTTTTGGTTTTTGTGTTTGTTTTTGTGACAGGATTTCCCTTTGTAGCCCTGGCTGGCCTCAAATTCACAAAAATCTACCTGCCCCTGCTTCTCGAGTGCTTGGGATTAAGGTGTATACTATCACACCTAGCCTGAATGTTCTGTATTTTCTATCGGGGTCTACTAAAAGTAAATTGTGATTAAAAAAATATACAAAATTGACCCACTGGTCTTTGTCAAAATAATTTATTGGTTGGATCAATTATTTTTGTTGGCATATAAAAAACAATAGAAATACTCAAACATACGAATCAGACAGTCCACTAGCTAACTACAAACGATGAAGTATCTTTAATTGCCCCTCGTTCATCTGATTTGCCTTCAGTTTGTTCTTTTTTTTAATTTATTTATTTATATATTTATTAAAGATTTCTGCCTCCTCCCCGCTACCACCTCCCATTTTCCTCCCCCTCCCCCAATCAAGTCCCCCTCCCTCATCAGCCCGAAGAGCAATCAGGGTTCCCTGCCCTGTGGGAAGTCCAAGGACCACCCACCTCCATCCAGGTCTAGTAAGGTGAGCATCCA
>NW_004949152.1:887129-894969 GCF_000317375.1 Microtus ochrogaster | reverse complement strand
TAGTCCTCATTGTCTGCTATGTTCAGCGAGTCTGGTTTTATCCCATGCTTTTTCAGACCCAGTCCAGCTGGCCTTGGTGAGTTCCTGATAGAACATCCCCATTGTCTCAGTGTGTGGGTGCACCCCTCACGGTCCTGAGTTCCTTGCTCATGCTCTCTCTCCTTCTGCTCCTGATTTGGAGCTTGGGATTTCAGTCCGGTGCTCCAGTGTGGGTCTCTGTCTCTGTCTCCTTTCATCACCTGATGAAGGTTAATATCCAGAAGGATGCCTATATGTTTTTCTTTGGGTTCACCTTCAGTTTGTTCTTAGAAATAGCAGCTCACAGAAGCTGTGAAAGCGTGCACACGCCTGCATAGGTTCAAGCAGGGGTCCCAGTCATGGGGGGGGGGGGTAGACACAGGTTCCCATTGCTAACCGAGATGCTATCTTCAAGTGCTAGTCTAGGACAAAGGAAGAATCAGTCTCCTCCACTCAGGTCTCACTGGGTACCATAGCCACACCTCAGAGCTAGTGCCTAGGAGCAGTTGGCCAACACAAAATGAACTCAATGCTATTTTTATAAACTTTTTGTCTCATTTTGCTTTGCGCATGTTTTTGTCTTTGCAGTCTCGTGATTGTTTCTTTCAATTTTTGTTTGTGTGTGTGCTTCCTGTTTTTGTTATTTTGTTTTTGTTTGTTTTAAAGAGAGAGAAAAAACAACTTGGAAGTTAGGTGGGTAGGGATGTGAGGAAGATCTGGGAAGAAGAGAAATTATAGTTAAAAGATATTGTATGAGTAATTTTTTTCAAATAAAAAAGTTTAAAAACTAAACAAAACAGAAAATGAAGAGCAATGTGGGCTGCTTGCCAGTGTGTGCCTGCACAGCTCTGTGGGCTCGGAGACACCCTTCACCAGCATTCTGCTAGCCTGACTTGGGACTCAGACCAACACATGACTGCATGGCCATTCTATCATTCCATGGTGACCAAGAACATTTGGAAACCGGTTTTAAGGACGTAATTATCATTTTTTGTGGTCTTTTAGGAGTTTGAGAAAAAACTTTTGGCAGCCACAACAGCTATCATGTCACCTAACTCCAAGAAAAAGCCACTTGCATGCCCAACATATGTTATCCTCGGGCACTGTTGGTCTGATTCACAGGGCTGGGCCCCATCTATGACAGCAGGCCAAGGCATTAAAGCCTTTTGACATACTACACTGACCCCTGACACGCTGCCAGTGTAAAATGACACAGCACCCTGAAAACGATAACATTTAAAACTGTGATAGTATATGGGTCAAAGAATGAGCTGATGACGCTCACAGATGCTAAGATGGAATGCTAACCATCATTTGATGGCATCTAAAATTGTATCCTTCTCATAACAATGACAACACACACACCCACAAATAGTAACTAATAAATAAATAATACCGGAAGCCTACCGTGCATAGCCACGGTTTTGAGCAGTTATGTGAGTCACCCCAGAGTCCCCAATGAATAGTCCCTATAAAGCAGGTGCTATTAGAACCCTTAACTTACAGACGAGAAAACCAAAGGCCCAAGAAGTGAACTCACCAAACTTGCTCAACACAGGCATCTCCCGTGAAAGCAATCTGGACATCTGAATATGTCTCTTTCAAACTCACTCCATAAATCAAATTTTACTTCTGACACATTTTGTGACGAGGAAGCTCTGAGATGCAAGTGTGCTAGGCTCCCACACGCCAGTCACCAGGCTCATCGTTCCCTTCCAGCAATCTCTATTTCTTCTTTCCTAAAGCGGGGATAAACTCATGACAAGACTCATGAGTCTTCAATGCTAGTGTGGGCTGAAGTGTGTCTCCCTCTCGGGTGCTGAAGTCACACATGACTTCCATCGGTGACAGTCTGAAGACTGGGTCTTTTAGAAGGTGGTTAGTCTCAATGGAGATCCTTACAGTGAATGCTGACCTAACCCACTGAGGTCCTTAGAAGGAGAACTGGACAGAGCTCTCTGTAAGCCAGGGGGTCAGACCTCCAGAGAGACCAACTCTTTTAACCTCCACAACTGCGAGGGATCAGTATCTGTGGCTGAGACCATGCAACTCATGACTTTTGGAGGAGGGGCGTGGAGTGGGGAGCAACTCTCACAAGTGAATACATACAGTCACATTAAAAGTAATGGGCATAACAACTAGCAAGAACTCAGTTAATGGTTTCACTGTTGCTTCAGTTGTGAATAAAAGCACATGCGACAGAACCTTGAGTTTTGACTTAAAAGCAGTATGTCCTGTGGTATTAAAACACAATCTGAAAAAGAATGTTTCATGTCCAGCCAATAGACTTTCTGTGAAACTTCAGCCGAAGGGCTGAATGCCCTCAACTCTGAGCTAATAAGGTCTACCAGCATTGGCTGAAAGCCAGTATCTGTAACAGCCTCATCATGTCAGGAAGTTGAGTTCGCATGTGACTTCAGACCCTTTCCACTCTTGCAGCTCCTGCAGCAGACACTGTAAATTCAGGCTGTACATCAGCATCAGCCATGTTGACAGTAATGCTCAAGTTAGGACATGCACACAGTGGAGCTATCTGGGCATGCGTCCACGTAACTGAGGAAAGAGGAGGACAACAGACATTTTCCCGGACAAAGCTACCTAAGATGGAGCCATCATGTAAATTCCTCTAAAGTAGCCAGTCCTTTTGTGTTGGAAAGGTTACAAGACCACATATAGGCTCAGAAAAGTCCAGTGCACTGGATTAGGGACAGCCTGAGGACAGGAGGCTAGCGGCGAAGGAACTGCATCATCCCCATTCTGGAAGGGGGACACTGGCTAACAAGACTTTGACCCCCATCCTCTAATTAAAGGTCAGCAAAGCTCAGACAACTTGAGTAGTGGATGTAATTCAATCCCTTGTTAGCTCTGCTGAATCCACTAATTTTCCGTATGTGTATATTTCTTGTGACATTTAAGCTTGTTATTTGAGAACAGAAGAGAAACCACTAAGCCATCAAAGGTCATTTGCTGATTACTTTCCAGGTTACTACACAATTTGAACTCACTTAATAATAGAACCCCAGATACGCAGAGGAAGGCAAGTCACCGCGGCAGGCTTTGGGTTGCCGTACAGTAAGTCTGAGGCTCACATGCTGGGAATCAATGGCTTGGTGACTTATAGATGCTGCCAAGCGCTTGAAAGATATGATTGTGGATACATGAGGACAAGCCCCAGAAGATGAACCCTAGTGTTTGAGCCAGGGTCCTTTATACCCAAACTCAGTTTGCTTCTGTGTCAGGAACCATATACCTTGGGCTACAAGAGTAGTCTGAATTGACAGGGACGCATCAGCCGCTGGCTCCTCCTTGGCTCACCAGAAAAAGTAGCTCTGAGTGAAGAGTCACCAGCATCGTTTCCAAGGCACCAAGTCAAAGCGTCGATGTAAAGATGTTGAAGAGTCTAAGATTGCGGGAATAAGCCCTCGAGGGTCACATTGCCTTCCACGGAGAAACCTCCAGCTCAGCTCTGACCAGAGTCCACCCCACAGGTCAAAAGGTGGAAGTAGAGAGACAGTGGCAGAGAACTGGGCTCAAGTCAAGCAAGGGGTACAGGGAGAGCTCAGCCCTTTCTTCACCAAGGTCACTGAAGAGCCCCACCAATGCTCAACTCATCCCCCTGCCTCAGGCAGACAGAAAAGGGACCTCAGGGTTTTGGCATGCTATGAGCATCATCCTGGATTGTCAACTTGATGGAATTTAGAATCACCACAGAGACAACCTCTGGATACATCTGTGAGAATGTCTAGTGTAGGTTAACTGAGGTGAGATGCTCCATCTTAGACGTGGGGGTCCTGAGGTAAGATGCTCCATCTTAGACGTAGGGGTCCTGGACAGAAGGAAGGGAGAGAGAGAAATAAGCAGCCCCAGGCACCGTTCTCTGCTTCTTAATTTTGGGACACTGTATGAACGTCCTGTTGCCAGGCCTTTCCAGTCACCACAGGCTGTGTCCCCTCCAACTATGGCTCAAAACAAATCCTCCCTTTGGTTGCTTTGGTCAGGCATTTCGCAGCATCTAGAAGAACAACCAACACATTTATGGTGCCTATGGTAGGGAGCGAAGTTCTCACAGAGATGGGACCTGAAGATCTGTCAACAGACCACAATTAATAAGAAGTGAGTCTGCCACCACTTCCAGACCCCAGCGACCACGGCTCTGTTAGGCTGGCTGAAGGGAGTTGATTCACACAGCAGCCTTTTGTCATGCCAGGGACTGAACCCAGAGCTTCCCAAATGCTAGGCAAGCGTGGTGTCACTGAGCTGTGTCCCCAGAGCTCCTTCCACAGCTTCATTTTGAAATAGCAGTTTACAAAGTGGCCTACGCTGACCTGGAGTTCCTGCTCTAGTTTGGTCAGGCCTCAAATGTTTGATCCTTCTGCCTCAGTCTCCTGAGCAGCTGGGACACAACTTGAACCCTAGGCCTAACAGGAAGCTACTTTTTGTACTGTGTTAAAAAGTTGGAAAATAGAAAAAAGTCGGTAGTACTCTTTTTAAGTTGTCATCTAAAACATAAAAGCAGAACTAAGTAATAATTGTGTCAAATTATTTTAACACAGGAAACTCTCCGGAAGATTTTAAAGGTCTTTTTCTGTTCTGAAAATTAGCAACAGTCAGACAGACAAAGAAGACAAGCTAGCCACCAGTAGGACTTCAGAAATCATGGTGTCCACATAGCTTACATTTCTAGCAGCCTCCTCTATGCTTCCCGGCAGAGCATGCGGAGGGCGTATTTTCTGGTGTTCTGTAAGCAGTACCTCCGTAGACCAGCCTTGCCCACCAGCAGCAGAATGGCCATGCTGTGGGAAAGGCTCGGGGAAGTTGTTCTCTCCTGAGAGGCAAAGCTATGTACTTCTCTGAGGAACAAGAGCGCTGGCACTCACTCAGTATCTCTGTGTCTCGTCTCTAGACATCCCAACTTGAAACTACAGTTAGCCATGCTTCAGCATGCTGCTTCCAGACCAGTGCAATCTGCCGGTCGGATGCTGGGGTTTCTGGTGTCTTATCTGGAGAAGTCCTTCAAATCCCTACGGCCTTCAGCTTCTTTATGACTCTAGGAACCAGAAAGTGCCAGGATCGAAGATGAACCCAGACAACATAAGGGATGACCCTATCCATTCCCGTTTTTCTCCTCTGCAGCCCAGGAAGGCTTTGGAAGTCACACAGTCCATTAAAGGTGAAGGATGACCTAGCTGCAAGGACAGCAGGTCAGCCGCTCAACACAGGGCCACAGGCAACCGCGATAAATGCCACCAGGATGTGGAATCGACTTCCTTTGATTTTATTCCCTCTGCCCTCAAACGCTTTTGGTTGTCAGGAGCTGTGGGACTAGAGGGAGGGCAAGGAAGAAATGTCTATGGCTGTAGTTAAAACTGTGCTTCACACTGAAAACTCGAGTCACGTTTTTATCTATTCTGATCTACTGTTTCTATCTGTGTTCCATGACCAGGATGGGCGGTGTGGAGGGCACAAAGAGCAGTTGGAAAGCTGACCACTGGGCCATTAAACGTCGTCCATTCCTTTTCCATCAGGAGGAAAATTTGTTGTTCAGATTAGTCCTTTGTCCTGGAGACAAGGGTTGAGTGTGTATGTGGCAATGATGTGGCCCGGCCTCAGGCTCCTGTACGCCCTGATAAGCTCTACAGTAGACCTAGTCCTACGGCTGTTGTGAAGAGCCCACTCCAAAATGACAGCACTCAGTGCCACTAGCAGCTGCTTGGTGGCTGCAAACACTGCGTTTCCACCACCTCTGCTCAGTGCTGACAGGAGGGGAGCCAGATGGATGACCTTGTGGATGGCTCCTGCCTCTGAGGTACCAGGCCCTTGACACCAGTGGCCTGGTGCAGTTGGGTGGTAGGGATACAGAACTCTCAGCTCCTTCTCCAGCACCATGTCCGCCTGTGTGCTACCATGTTTCCCGCCGTGATGATAAGGGGCTAAATCTCTGAACTGTAAGCCAGCCGTAATTAAATGGTTTCCTTTATAAGAGTTGCTGTGGTCATGGTGTCTCTTCACAGCCACAGAACACTGACTAGGACACCACCTTAGGAGAATTTAATATGAAGTCCATGCTACCCAGGTAGCAGGTATCTGCATACAGTAAATGCTCAACCAATAAGAGATTTTACTGTTAACTCTTTGAGTCAACCTTCTGTGTCCACAGGCAGTCCCTACACAAGCCCTATGCGTGGAAGGCAAGCTTGATTGTTTTCTTTTTAGTGGCATTAAAGATTGAACCCAGAGCCTTTTACATCCTAAGAGTGCTCCCACTGATCTACACCCTAGCCTTGGAGTTCAAGCTATTAATAGACACAGGAATGTGAAGTTGTACATTGATGACAGTAAGGCGATTAAAAATTAGTCCCATTGCAGTAAGACAGACAACCTAATGAGAAGCACAAGACCCCATTTCTGGGCTGCTGGTTGTTCTCTTTCCTGGGGTGGCACCTGTCTGACTCCTCATTCCTGAGTCAGTCTTTTGGGTCTGCCCTATCCTTCCCACAGGGGGTGTTTATTGAGCTACTGTGTTGTTGTGTATATAGCACCCTGAGAATAGCACTTTCCCAAGTCCTGGAACCTTCTCCTGAGGCACATGCAGGCCAGAAGAAGAAATATGTGTCACACAAGCCTAAATATGCGTACGCAGTGAGCTGGATGTACCGTGACTATGCAGGGTGTGTGTGTATGTAGTCAGTATGGCTACAGAACCCACATGTACAACTGTCCAATTCACACGCTTCCTATACATTGTCTATCCATGAGGATACGACATGACGTCAGCTCTTCAGAGACAAGGTCAGGGATCAGTCTATTGGTGTTTCATCACCATGGAGATAATGCCCAGAGACACACTGGGATAGAGACAGCCACCTGAATGTTCTCAACACTAGATAGCTCTGGCCAAACAAGCATTTTCTCTGTGCTCTGCCTCTGCCCTTGCTTCCTGGGTGCTCACAAGATCCCGTCCAGGCTTCCCCGTGACTGGTTTTCCCCACACAAGCACGCCGAAGGTCGCTTCTCTGACAGGCCTCAGCTGGCATTCCAGAGTCCTGGAGCCGACCTCTCTGCACTCTCTCTGGTCCATTTTTCTAAGAACACACTACATCTATGGCCATGTGACTACGTCATGATCTTCCATGTCATAAAGCAGAGGTCTCCACCTGCATTTCTGGTTTCTCCTATAGACTCAGAGCCCTGCCTGGGAGCTTTGGCTTTTCCGGCTTTTTCCCGGCTCTACACAACACCCATATTGACTTATTTGTGTAGCTCTAGTATTTGTCAGCTGTTGTCTTAAACACTGCCACCTACTTCAGCGATAGAGACTACTATGACAGCCCCATACCTAAAGCCAACGGGGGCCTGTGCAAATTAGGGAATGACCCCCGCTTGCCTCAAGATGCTTTGTATTTGCTTGGAAGTGGTCAACACAAATGTACACAATTTTACCATGTCCGCAGTACAATGGCTGCCAACGTAAAAAGGACAACAGGAAAGGCATTTCTGGGCATTAAGCCATGCAGTTAATGGTGGCCCTGACTAGTGAGCTATGAGGGCTGTTTCTCCTTTGCTACTCTCTAGTAGGACTGAACTATATGATGCATGTTCTATCCACACACATGAAAATAGCTCTGCTTCTATTGAGACTAAGATTGATTAAGTTATTTTACAGGGCGTGGTGGTAGTGTTTGATTAGCACGCATGATGTCCTGGGTTTGATTTCCAGAATCACAAAACTACACACACACACACACACACACACACACACACACACACACACACACAGAGAGAGAGAGAGAGAGAGAGAGAGAGAGAGAGAGAGAGAGAGAGA
>NW_004949152.1:878865-887029 GCF_000317375.1 Microtus ochrogaster | reverse complement strand
ACACACACACACACACACACACACACACACACACACACACAGAGAGAGAGAGAGAGAGAGAGAGAGAGAGAGAGAGAGAGAGAGAGAGAGAGACATATATATGGAGAGAGAGATATCAATGAACATTACACAGACATAACATGTATTAACATCTATAGATTTTATTTTCTTCAAAAACTTTCACTGAGCAGTTGATTGAATTTATTGTAGGTGTGCGACTGTGTCCACATGTTAAGGCCAGAGGCCAACCTCGGGAGTTGGTTCTCACCTTCCACCTGTTGCTGCAAGGCTCTTGTGCCTGCTGCTCTCAGTATTCAGGGTGACTGGCCTCAAGCTTCCAGATGACCTCTGACCTCTGCCCCCTGTCTTCCCGGAGGAGTGCTGGGATTTCCCGTGCACGGCGCTGCATCAGCTCTTCACACGGACTCGGAAGAATGACTCCTGCTCTCACGCTTCTCCAGCGAGTGCTTTTACCTGCAAAGCCATGCCCCAGGCTCGTGTCCTTTACAGAGAACCTCTTCCTCTTTTATGAGGTGGAGAAGATTGCAGGCGTCACCTAAGCAAATAGTTGAAGCTAAGAAACATCTCGCGCCCTCCGCAAAGGCGAACAGAGAACTCACATTAAATGTGTTGATCAAAAGGAAACATAGACTGGGAGGAGATTCTACAACAGGCCTGGACCCATCACAGACAGCAGAGTCAGGGGAACACAACACGAGACTGGTCCACAGAACAGCAAGCGGAGGGAGGGGCTCTGACTGGCCTTCACGAAACAACTTGCTTGCCGTGGTCGCCACTGAGATTGGAACACGGTTGCTAGACAACTGCATCCCTGTTCAGTTTCGCCATGGACGGACGGAGGGGCAGAAGGTCACAGGGCCCCTGAGACTGAGTGAAAGCGCAACAAAGCATGCACGGCTCCTGAGTCAGGAAGAACAGCTAAGACTTCACTCACTCCTGGGGTTTCCATAAGTTTAAAAATTTCAAAACAGATTTTGTAAAAAATGTTTTGGGGGACTTGAATAAACATATTACCCGTGTAGGGATAAGTAGGTGCGGTATACTAGAGGACATCCAGTTTAAAAGATGGATGATGAAATAATCAAGTATTTTCCAGGGCCGTTCTGTGAGCAAGAGCAGAGGCTTCAACATATCAGACATTAAATCATGGGAGGTGCAGGGACCAGAAACAGAAGTAACTGGGCACCACATATATTTAATCCTCTTTCCTAACCGCTGTAAAGTTATTACATAAAAAAAAATTAAAAAGCGGCGATGAGGATGATACTAGATAAGACATCAAAAGTATTTTCAAGATTTATTTTATGTGCATGGGTGTTGGCCTGCATTAAGTTTGTGCACCATGTGCATGCAGTACCCGTGGAGGCCAGAAGAGGGCAGTGGATTCCCTGAATTGGAGTAACAGCCACTACATGGGTGCTGGGAACTGAACCTGGGTCCTCTAGAAGAGTAGCCAGTGCTCCTAACTGTTGAGCCATCTTATCTAGCCCCTCCTCCAAATGATTTTAAAGGAAATCATTTCATTAGGCAAAACGCAGATGGAGAACTGATGGGCTGCCTTTAGAAAGCAGCTTAGCCTGAATCCTACAAATGGAATGATAAAAGCTGAGCTCAGTGAAAATGAAGACCCCAGGATAAAGAGTCAGGTATGGGGTAGAAGAGGGACCAGGGCTAATAGTAGGGGACACCGGGCATCTGCCTACACATAGCAGTCACACTCCCAAGTCCTACTATGTCTTGACAACTATCCCAAAAGAGCACATTAAACGAGAGGTTCCAGAAGTGGGTGCCTAATGTACATGGGCTGACAGGACAGGTCCAATGCACTCCAGGGTTGTTGCTTGTGAGAGAGTCTCAGTTGGTAGCCCAGGATGGCCTCAAGTTTGTGATCTTCCTGCTTCAGCCTTTCTGCGGCTGACTTTCCAGGCTCATGGCATCACACCTGGCCCAGGATATTTGTGGTTAAATAAGGATTTGGTATTGCAACCATTATTGGTCAAATAAAAATGTACTGTTGGGGAAAGTTTCAATACATCCCTGATCATGCTTTAGGAAAATCAGAGCTAATAACGTCCTTGTTTCCATATTTGATCACTTCCTTGTGCTCTAGTTCCCCAAAGGCGCCATCTAGCCTGTTCCTGCTCCATGACAGTCTGTTCTTGTGTTGTAGATGCAGTATCCTCTTATTTCTTGGAGGTTACTGAGGTTTTGCAGTCTGTGTTCTACAAATCCCATGCCCTGCGTGTTTGGCCTTTCTCTTCCATATTGGACAATCTCCTGAAAGAGCCATGTGTTTATTGGGTACAATCTGTAAGAGGAATATGCTACTAAAGGGAATTTGTAAAGAGTTGCTTCTAAGGAGAAGATGAAGAGGGGCTGAGGCGGACACATTTTCTTTATAATCTCCCAGTGGTACTTATTATCAACTAATACATCATATTTTCTTTGATAAAAATAAAAATAGAGAAAAAAGAAGGGCCAACAAAATGGCTCTGCAGGTAGAAGTGCTTGCCTAAGGCCTGAGTTTCTTCCCTGGAATCCACAATAGAAGGCTAGAACTGACTCCTGGAAACTGTCCTCTGACTTCCACACATACCAGGAAATGCAAGCCCCTGCATTCACACACGTTAAAAACCACACTTGGAAAAGCACCTGCATTCACAGATGCATAATAACAACCCTAGGAAATGCACCTGAATTCACACACACACACACACACACACACACACACACACACACACACACACACCAGTAATAATGCATTTATTTTTAAAGCAATTGAAACACCAGAGTATGCCCAAGCAGGTATAGCAGTTGCTGTTCAGAAGATGAGGGTTTTCCTTCTTGATGGAGTGAAGATAAACATGGAGGTGACAAATGAGAAAGACCCAGATCACTGAGAAGCCATCTGGATAGTGACTGCTAGCAGGATGGAGTCTGCAGTGAGCCAGAAAAAGTGCCTGAAACACAGAAGTCAGGGAGGCACGCACTGTAAAGACCGGGCACTCAACCCCGAGACTGAATGTCTAGGTTTGCACCCGGTGGGTCTGACTGATCACAAGCCCACACTTCAGGCCCAGAAGGAGAAATGCAATGTGGACAGCTCATTGCCTGGGGCCTAGGGCACAGGGAGAACTAACTCCACTCTTCTGAAACAGGAAGGAAAGGAAATCAGCAGGCAGTTTCCAGCCAGGAGTGCCACGGGCACAGCTTTCCTCCTGCGACCAAAGGGGACAGAGAGAGTCGAGGTGCAGCAGTCATGGGAGCCTCTACCAATACAATGCTGTGGAAGAAAGCCAGTACTCCTGAGAGAGAAGTTCAGTACCAGGGCTTGATTTGTTAGGCAGACCTACGGTAGTTTTCCTAAACCACACAACACACGTTCTATTTAAACCTTCAGTATTGTGTACAAGACACAGGTGAGCGCAGGCATCCTTATGCTGCATCAGGTGTGTGGAAGTCAGACCACAACTTTTGGGAGTTGGTTCTTACTGCATCCTGCACAGCATGGTCCAGGAAGTTCGACTGGGTGACGAAGGGCAGACAAACATACAAAAAGACAAACGTACAGAAAATCTGGGATGGTGTGGGCTGTGCTGGCTCTGAGACACCTACCATTCAGCCTAGAGACTCAGTGAGTTTATGATGTATAGCAAAAAGAGGAGGGATTAGCACTTCTCAGTAGGAGGTAGCTACTGTAGGGGGACAGTCTCAGGCTGTAAACGTGCAGGAGGAAGCAGCTGTGGTCAATGCCTCTCACAGTCAACTTTCCTACCCACGCTTTGCCATTCCCGAACCCGACAACACACACTCCCGTAGGATATCATCGGCTCCCCAGAGGTCTGCTCCTTTAACGATCGAACTCAGGTTGTCAGTTTTGCTCAACAAGAGCTTTCACCTACCGAGCCAGTCGTTAACCCATCCTACGTTCCTTTAGAACACACGTCTTTTATGCCAAGAAAGATGCACAATAACCATGCTTTGGGTTTCAAATGAGGGAGTTTATTAAATATACAGCAAGTAAAAGAAGGAAGCAGCAAGCAGCAGATAAATAGCAGGACATTAGACTAGGCGCTCACAGAATCCAGTAGGACCTGCACCTTTGAGCCCTGCACAGAGGCTGCAGCAGGACGGCCGGTCTATAAACACAAGACTGAGCTCAGAGGATAACTCAGAGCCTACAAGCCAAGAGAGAGGAAAAAAACAAACAAAACCACAAATCAAATCAAACCAAAAAACTAGGCATGCAGTTAATGTACCCAGGAAAGTTTTAGTTTTATTTAACGTACATGAGTGTTTGGGCAGCATGTTAGGTACACTGCATTCATGCCTGGTGCCTGGCGAGGTCAGAAGAGGCTATTGGATTGCCTGGAGCTGAAGGTTGGTTGTAAGCTGTCCTGTAGCTGCTAGGAACCAAATCTGGTTCCAAGAGCAGCAAGTGCTCTTAACCACTGAGCCCTCACTCCAGATCCCAAATTTTGGTGTGTTGAGACAGGATTTTCTCTGTGAAACAGCCCTGGCTGTCCTGGAACTAGCTCTTGCAGACCAGGCTGGCCTTGAACTCACAGTGCTGAGATTAAAGGTGTGTGCCACCACCTATTGGCTCTAAAATACTTTTTAAATTAAAAAATTAATGAATCTCTGGTGTGACAGAAAAAAAGATGTGTAGAAACTAAAGTAAACTGCATTTGGGTTAAGAAAGTGGACACAGGGCTGGAGAGATGCTCAGTGGTTATGAGCACTGGCTGCTCTTTCAGAGGACAGGTTCTATTTCCAGCACCCACCTGGTGGCGCATAACTGTCCAGGACTCCAGTTCCAGAGGATCCACCGCCCTCTTCTGGCCTCCAAGGGTACTGCACACACATGGTGCACAGACATGCATGCAGGCAAAACACTCACACATATAAAATAAATAAAAAAGAATGTAGACACAGCACAGGTATCAAGGGCATTTCTAAATGAAAGTTCTATGGAAAACTTTATAAGGAGAAGTTGAAAATCTTAAGTGGATTTAAAAAAACTTTTAAAAGCATTTCCAAAACAAACAAGTATTTATCCTTTTTTCTCTAAAACTGAAATTTGCATTGCTTCATTGACTCAAGGATGAGGAGGTGGCCTACCGAGTCAGGACTAGGATGCTACTGTCTGCTCCCTCATGGAATCTACACGCTAATTACATCCCTCAAGCAAAGCCTCAGGCAACTTTAAAACACTGTTTGCAGATTCTAAAGCTCACCCCCAAAAAGGGTTAGAAATTAAAGTTTCTTTAGAAATAGGAAAGTGGATTTCCCTGAATAACAGCAAAGCCCACACCTGTGTATGGACTCAGACACCCTGGCAATTAGGTCTCCTGGTGGGAGTTGGCCTGGAGCATTCAGAGGGAGGAGAGGCAAGAACTAAGAGTCTGGGTTTCACTTTCGTATCAACTTTTTAAGCTTTGGATTTTTGAGCTGGGTCTCACTCAGGCTGTGGCAATCACCATCTCATCTCAGTGTGAACCGCCCGCCTACTGTGCTGTGGTAACAAATCACCGCACTTCAGACCCTGTCTTTCAGAATCAAAGGCACCGGCCAAGTTTTACTTTCTTCAGGAGAGTAAGGAGGGTAAAGTCTTGTGTTCTTCAGTGGCAGTGGCTGCCTGCAGTCCTTGGCTTGAGGCCCCAATCTTCAAGGTGCAAAGCCAGAGGGCTCTGCTGAGTTTCTCATGCTGCAACTCTCAAGCGGCCTCCCTCACCTCCCTTTTCCACATTTACCAGTCCTCGTGATTACCCTAGGATCTCCTGGGTAATCCAGAGTAAGCACCCAGGGCATCTGTGACCTTAGTGCCCCTTGCCATTGGTCGGTAACCATCCTCACGGGTTGTTTTATTAGGTAGCTCAGGGTGACCTGAACTCGCCAACCTCTTGTCTAGCTTGGGATTCCTTCACCACGTCTGAAAGAGTGCACACTACTTTTATAAAGTTAGATGCACACAACAGACATCATTTTAATGAGACTAGACACTTGTAACAGAAAATGGACTGCTACAAGGCCAGGCAGTCTACAAATGGAATATTCCAGAAGAACTGGCTATCAAGACAGAATACAAATGGAGCTATAACATTTGATAAAGGTATATTTCAAGCTATGAAGGAGAAAGGAAAAACAGTTCACAAGAGGAGGCTGCAGAGGTCACTGCAAATCAAAGACTTGGTTTTCATCCATTCCAAATATACTGAACATCAATACGATAAAAACCCAAAAGAAATTAATAGTGTGCAAAACTATATAGGAAAATGTGTTTGTACCCCTAGGGTTACAAGGTTTCCTTATATCTCAGTCCACAAAGCAAATCTCGGTAATGTTAACATAAAATGAAAATAAAGGCGACAGACTGAAATCTTTTGAAGGAAGACGTGATTATCTGTATTAGAGACATCCCAGCTATGGCGCGGCTGAGGCAGGGGCGGGGGCTCCAGTTGCCAAGCCTGAGTGACTGTGTGAGATCCTGTCTCGAGAGAAAGCAAAAGCAGTGGGAGCTGTAGCTCAGCGGTAGAGCACTTTCCTGCATGGGAAGTTCAAGCTCCAGCTCTGAAAAACAGAGGGCAACCATGATCTGTCAAGGTCTTTGTGTAGCCTGACAGGGCCATGAAACTCTAATAAAATGAGACAGGACATGAACAGGCACAAGAGACTGGCTAACAGCATACTCTGGTGGCCTTGAGGAGTTTAACCCTATTGAGCCTCAGTATCCCTACGTAAAACAGGGCTAATAATACACCTTAACTCTTTCTTTCATTTTTTTTTTCTAGACAGGGTTTCTGTGTGTGGCCCTGGATGTCCTAGAACTAACTCTGAAGACCAGGCTAGTCTCGAACTCACAGAGATATGCCTCCCTTTGCCTCCTCCTGAGTACTGGGATTAGAGGTGTGTGCTACCACCACCCGGCTATACACTGACTTTTACTTAGGGTAAAGATGGAATGAGTTACTAAAGGCATTTTTAATGATGCCTGGCACAGAGTAATGGCGCAATCCACGATGGTTCACATGTTCTGTGCCCATCCATGTTCATTCACATGCTTAGGAAGATGTTCAGCATAGCATCATTTGCTATGGCAAAACAATTACTTTGAATGATATTGACAACCAACAGATAAGTGCATGCTGTGGATAATGGTCTGTATCCTGTCACTTGTATTTTAAATAAACACTGATTGGCCAGTAGCCAGGCAGGAAGTAGAGGTGGGATGACCAGGCAGGAAGTAAAGATGGGACAATAAGAACTCTGGGAAGAAAGAAGTTTCAGTCTGCAGTTGTCACCCAGACACAGAAGCAACAAGATGTGACTGCCTCACCAAAAAAGGCAGCAAGCCATGTGGCTAACACAGACAAGAATTATAGGTTAATATAAGTTATAAGAATTAATAAAAAGCCTGAGATGCTAGGCCAAGCAGTTTATAATTAATGTAGATTTCTGTGTATTTCTTTGGGGCTAAACGGCTGTGGCACCTGGTGGGACAGAAGCTTCTGTCAAGAGCATGATAAAGAATAGTTGTTAAAAGCGCTCACATAAGGCTATTAAGATGGTTCAGTGGGTAAAGAGGTTTCTTGCCAAGCCTGACTACCTGAGTTTGATCACTGTGATCTCCATAGTTGGAAGAGAGAACTCCTGCAAATTGTCCTTTGAGCAAAACACACGCACACGCGCGCACACACACTTTGGCACGTGATCACCACCCCCAAATAAATGTAACAAAATTTTAAAACATCATGCATGATCTAGGGCACCAATATGATGTGTAAACACAGACCATGTGCATTTGTGTAATATGCTGAGAGCATGCTGGCTAGGTGGACTAGCTTTAGGTTCATCAGAGATCTGCCTCAACAAATACGGTGGGAAGTGACGTGAGAAGACATCTGATGTCAGCTGTCAATCTCTGGCCTACACACACACACACACACACACACACACATACACACACATACATACATACACACATACATACACACACATACACACACACATACATACATACACATACACACATACATACACACACATACACACACATACATACACACACACATACACACACACATACACACACACACATACACACACACATACACACACACACACACACACACACACACACACC
>NW_004949152.1:872076-878765 GCF_000317375.1 Microtus ochrogaster | reverse complement strand
ACACACACACACACACACACACACACACACACCACATATGCATGCAAAAAGCAAAACAAAAACAAAAAAACTTATCAAAGGAGACCACCAGGCAGGGAGACAGGGTTGAGGGAAGGTCTAAGGAAGACTTTATCAAATGAAGTATATTTTTTAAGTAAACATGCATTGTTTTGAAAAATTGTTTAAAAGTGGATACAAAATCATGATTACTTATAATAATCCAAAATAGACAGAGGAACAATGGAAAATCAAAAGGAAGTTGTGACACTATTTATCTTGTGACTTTTACTTTCCTAGAAATGAAAAACGCAAAGGAACCAAACTTTCTGAGACTGTCAGCTTAGCCATGGGCTCTCAAGTTCTTTAAATGTGGCCTAAGAATGTCAAAATCTGACGTTTTTCAATGAGAAACATTCTACAATAAGTGTCTCGATCCCTTGTTTCCACTGCGTATCATATTTTGGAAGCTCTGCCTCCCTGGGAAGGTAATGCTTGCAAATTTAAAACATGGCCCTTCAATATTACTTAGCTGACATAAACAAATTAAAATAAGGCCAGCCTAAGCCAGTTGTGTTTACCAACCTGATCCCCTCTGAAAATGAGAGGTGAAGTCAAATGCCCTTTAATACTATTTATTAGTGGAGTAATATAATACATTTTGACAAGTTGAGCAGCTTTAACAGGCAGCTGTTAAAGTCTCTACAGAGCCTGTTTAGAATGATACAGGAGCGAGAGACAGTACTGTAACTGGTTCTGCGAACAGCTCAGCCATCAACTATATCCTAACCAAGTACTTTTTATCCAGCTAATTTATGGAGCGAATCCCTCAGGGTCTCCAGTGTCTACACTGCAGCTCATTAGAGCCCAATAGCCAACTTTTCTCATTGTAGCACAGAAAGCATGTGTGCTTAAAATATAATTAAATGGAAAACAAATAAGATCCTTATTCCCTGACAGTCTCAGTATTTTTAAATTGACAAAGGCACGAACTTATATGCGATTATTTAGAAAGCAGGATGAATTTCAGGCACTTATGGCAAGACATTTGCCCAAGCACTCATCCTGCATGCAATTAGGACGCTAAAGACTTGGGCTATGAGTTCCTCGTGGGAATTAAACTTGCAGGTCTCTTACAAACGCATAATGTGGTAAGACTCGCTGTCCAATGAGGTGTCTTATTGAAATGTCCCAGGCCGTTCGCCTGTCACAGCTGTCCTTTCAGCCGCTGGCTCTCACAGTGTATAGCTTTCATTACGAAAATAGAAATTTGTGTCCTAAGTGCTGTTACATTACTAATGCTAAATATTTAATTCCCTGGGGTTCCAATTATGGTTGAGCGCTGGCAACACTGATTCCGCTCTCTAATAACAACTGTAAAGGCAATTGGAGCATTTTTCAATTAATTAAATACATAGTGAACGAGTAACCTCTTGTCATTTTGCCCTCCAGGACCTGAGCTAATTGCTGTAGAATAAAATGTTTTGAAAATTAACTGATATTCGGGGCTGCACACAGTTATACCATTAAGTTACAGTTTGCAGAGTGAAGTTTGTCTTCTGATAGTTAGACTCCATGGTCTGCAGCTGTGAGAAAGTACCTGGTATTATGGACTTAGCGGGGCCTCCAATTAGGGCCAAGTTGAAAGCAGGCATGGCCTTTCTGAACCCATCAGTATCAATGATAGTTTGCACTGCTCACAGATAAGCGGAACGGATTTCCACAAGGCAAGTTCTCCAGACTTCACGACAAGCATCAACATTCTGAGGTGTCCTCAAAAGAATCCCTAACACTAATTATATTCATACACAGAAATTTAAAACTAAAGTTTTCAATTTTGTATTTTCCCATCTTAGAAAGTTGCTAATTAAATGTCTGGGAAAGGCCACTTTCTTGAAATATTTTCTTGCAGTTTCTCGTTTTACCCTAAAACAACATCATAAATAAGCCCCAAATTGATGTCTCAGCTGAGAGGGATGAATCATAAAAGCAGACGCCACATTTAAAATAAACCTTTTTCTGAAGTACAATGAAATTTGATTAAAGAGCTGGTCTCCTTGCAGCAAACGCCGCTGACAGGTGTTCCTTAGCTTCGGCCTTTGATTGGTCATAATCTGAAATCCACGCTGGGAAGCGGTGCCCCCTCGCAGCTGTCTGTCTAGCGGGGATGATCCCCTAAACAGGCTTCACAGGATCGTCTCTGCAGAAGCACTTCGGCTCGGGTAGACGGTACTGAAAGGGAAATTAATCACTCTGGGAGAGGGAAAAATAATAGAGAAAATTTAATCATTTCCATACCAATTTTTAGGGTTTAAATCTTTAATATTTCTAAGATTATAGTAACATCTTTGAGAAATGAATCTTAATTACAGGATTAGCATGGAAGTACCAGTCAGTTAATATAAATAGATCAGCCTAAATTGCTGATCTCTTTTAGACTCAAGTGGATAATGAGGACTTTTTAGAATTCTGAGGTTGAGTTGACTTCTCAAGAACTAATGCCAAGATCATTGGAAAATACACATGGCCACATAGAAAAGAAAAATATAAATTCTTGGAAGGTTATTGAAATATTAACCCATATGGAATGTAACATCTTAATAGACTGCTGGCTTGATGTATTCTGTCAGTAACAATTCCTTTTGCTGTTGGGGGAATCATTAACCATTCTTAACATGATAAACCACTGAATCTGTAGATGAGGGTCTGTTGAGATGGGTCAGTGGGTAAAGGCACTTGCTGCCATGCCTGACGACCTGGGTTCAATCCCTGGAACCCGAACAGTGGAAGGTGAGAACTGACTCTGACAGGCTGCTCTACATTCCTGCCACGGCGTGCTTACATGCAGACACATGAACACAACAAATACTATCAAGTCCAGATAAACAAATAATTATTTGCCAAAGGTGCAGATTTTTCCAAACTCTCAAAACTATATTTTTAAACTGAAAAGTAAAAAGAATTTGCACTTTCAATATAAATTGTTGAGTTACTGCTTGTATTGAGAAATATATCAGGAACCGGGATGCAGCTCAGGGAGTTCCTGCCTAGTATGCATGAGGCCTTAGGCCCAATGCCCAGCACTGAGGTAAAGAAAAGAAGAAATGGATTGAATTTTATTTCCAAATGCTCATGTTTTGAAAAATGGTAATTTTATTAACTGACTAATAGCATTTGGCTAAGGCTGAGTGTGGTGGCATACACCTATGATCCTTGTATTTGGGAGATGGAGACAGAAGGTTCTCAAATTAAAGGTCAGCCTGGACGATACAAGGAGATGCTCTCTCAAAACAACAAATAAGCAAATATATGGCCCAAACAAATTAAACAAACACCTGATTTTCTAGAAACACTGTGACTAGAGTAGCCACTACAGCTAGCAAATTCAGTACCAATGTTCCCAAGTTACTGGGCCTGGCTAGCCAGTTGGAATCAGTCACTAGATCCCACACGAACAGTTTTCATCACTGTCCGGCCACATCTCCCCTTGGGATCACATGCCCTTGGATGAAGTTCCCTCTCTCTCCCCACTCCATGTGACCTAGCATATCACATGTGCAGAGGGTTTGGCAGCCCAATCTACACAGTCATAACTAGGTCTCACCTGTTATTCAACCACTGTTGTATTTTGGAGTAGTAAACAAACCCCATGGGCCTTGAAAACAGAGGATCCAAGTCCACCTGATGCTGCTAACTGTGGTTTGACCTGGGGCCAATCTCTTGATGCTTAGGCTCTTCTGGTCTTCCAGTTCAGAAAACAAGACAGTTTAACTCCTCAGTGTCTGAAGACTTAAGGAGACAAGTCACCAAAGACTCTAGAGCAGGTGAAAAGGAGGAGGCCTATGAAAGTCCTGAAGCTTCCAACCTAAGGGTTACCTTCTGGCATACCCTACAAAGCTGTTCATGGTGACCATATCAGGAACAGGATGGGTCACATGCATCCATGCACAGCAGAGAGGCAAATCAAAGACTTGCAAGAAATTTTTAAGAATTAAAGCTTTGCCTTTAGTCCCAACAGAGTACAAGGCAGAAGAAGGTCTGCCTGGGATTTGTAAGCCAAGGCCGAGAGCTGAGGATGTGCTCACTGGTAAAGTGCCTGCCTAACATGCACAAGGTTCTCCACTCCATCGCCAGATCCACAAAGAAAGATAATGGAGAATTGGCAAGACAAGAAAGGAATTTTTAATACACTGAACTTTTGGTACAGCTTGTTTCAAAACTGACGTTTTTATTCTAGCATGTGTTCAACTAGCCCCATGCCTGAGGCTTAAATCTCAGAGTTCCTCCCCCTGGTTAGAATGAGTCTTGCAGGAGGCTATGGAACTTCAAGACTTGAAAGGCGGAGCCAGTACAATTTCCCATCTGACCCTTGAGTGGTCAAAACAACAAAACTCAAAACTAAATGCTGGTCTTTAACTTAGTGCTTCCAAGTGACCATTTCACACCAGAATTAGTTCTAGTACCTGGTCTCCATGCTTACAAAGCCCAGGGCCCAGGAGATCTACAGGCAGGGCCAGGAGAAATATCCCTGGCAACAATGGAGGGCACAGAAGCAGTTTAAGAAGTGTCAGAAAGAACTAAAACAAAAATGATACCAAATCCTCTAAGGAGAACCAAGTGTTACAGTCCAGCTTGCACTGATGTCAGCACCAACATTTCGTGAGGCCACACCCATTATTTCAGAGGTAGATAGGCTCCCTGGGCAAGATCTCCAATACCAGCAGCACCTGTTAATTCTCTAGACTTGGCTGTCCTGCAAAGCTCTCTCCCAGGGCTGCAGATCATAGCGGTTTGGGAGTACTTAGATAGTTTTATGGTTAATACACTGCAGTATAAATAAATATAGCTTAGTGTAAGCATCTCTGCTGAAAATATGTATGCCATAAAATGACAAATAAAATAGGTCAATAACTAAGCCCATAGTAAATAGCTCAGGCACAACATTAGCATGAACCAGCCTTCTTCAAAACGGATGATAAATTCTTCCGAGTAAAATTTCAAAATGAAAAGTTCAATGTGAACTTACATATATTCCACTTCATGTGAGAATAGGTTTTAGGAAAACACAGTGCATGCATTTGTGTGCTCAGTGTTCTATCACAAAGACACAGCAGGTGCCTAAAAAACTGTCCCTGACCACAGCTGTAATTTACAAACCTTGAATGCCAGGTAAGCACAGGAAATGCATCCGGCTGTTGTCAAGTTTCTTTGAGGAATGTTTTGTTTAAAGTGAAAGCAAGAGTTTGAAGTGTGTACTGTACTCTGACTTTGATGGCAGTTGGGGCAAAGGCTACTGGGTAATAGTGTCTTGTTTTGGTTGAGTTTAAGAGACATCGCTGATCTGCGGATACTTGGAGTAGGTGATGGGAATGTAGGATACCTCTGTTCAACACCAAGTACATTCTGAAAACCCCAGCTCCCCTTCCCTGAGCACCCCACAGAGTTTATCCTTAACCTTGTACCTTTAAGACAACTGCAAGGGTGAGCTGTTTGCCCAAATCTTCACTTTCATGATTCTCTTCCACACTCCTGTCTTCAAGGTGGTAACACTGCTGGAGTCCACTGCTTTGTCTTGAAGTTTTAATGTGCTGTTAGATTCCTGACACTGTAACAAGATCCCAGAGAAAGGAACTTACAAGGAGAAGGTGCTTATTTGGGCTCACGGTTTTAGAGGTTAAGTCCTGGGGAGTGTGGCCTTGGGTCACAGCAGGAGGGCGTGATGGAGGCAGACTTCTTACACTGCAAGCTAGGGAACAAAGAAGAGACCAGAGTCCCACAAAACCCCTTGAGGTCACAACACTGATGACCTCTAGGCCCTAATCCTCTCAGGTTCTGTTACCTCCCGATAGGACCATCTTGAGGGCCAATCTTTTAGATGGGGCCTTTGGAGAACATTTCAAATTCAAACTGCAGAGATTTTTACACATCACAGAACCATAAACTGGGGCAAAAAGGAATGTTAAATTACAAGTCTCTAAATGGTTGGTTTTGTTCCTACTTTTCTTCTTTTGTCACAAGTTCATTTTTTAAACGTTGCTTTGTAGTTCTCAGTTTGGCATATAAAGAACTTAAAGAGTCACCCCTGAGAAGCAAACACTGACCAATTTGGGAAAAAAAAAATCAATGACTTCTATTCAATCTGAGGTCCCAGAGAAAAATGCTAACCCCAAAATTGGAGATAGTCATGTACATTGAGAGAATGACTATTCATAACATAGTCATCTTTCCCAGAGAGATCCCTGGGAAACAGGCCCATAGTAGGAAAACCCAGGCTAGCACTGGCGAGCTGCTGGAGTCTTACATTCAAATCTGGCCATAAGAACTGGGAGAGCACAGGCAGCTGGAACCCCACGATGTTGAGATGTCTCTCCTTGAGCCTCATCAAACTCCAGAGACTGGAGATAAATTTTCCTTGGGCTTCTGGCAGGGGAAAAGAAAGTAAGCACTGTGAAATATGCCAGAACATTCTATTCCATTCTGTTCCTACTAAGATCTGCCCAGTAGAAGAGCATCTTAACCTAGTCTAACCTGTAAAGTTCCTTCTGTCAGAGCCCAGCTGACCCCCTGTCAGGCTCCTCTGAGCTCCTACAACACCCAGCTCTGGCCATCTGAGCAGATAAGGTGCTGAGCTGAAGGCTCCCTGAAGGCTGCAGTGTGCTTTCCCACCTCTCCACACATCCTGAAGGCTGCAG